>NC_139966.1:43695933-43878433 GCF_963993115.1 Abramis brama | reverse complement strand
TTACATTGGCAACTAAATGAAATAAAATTATAAGTTGAAATGCTAAAATGACTAAAACTGACATAAAAATAAATAAAAGCTGGATATAAATATTTAAAAAGAGCAAAAATGACAAAAGCACTTAACACTTGAACTGAAATAAAAATGAAGATTACAAATTTAAAAGCTAATAATATATACTGTATATATCATATAATTACACTGATTTTGTTTATCATACACCTGCAAATCAAATGCTAGCATTGGAATTTTGTTGTTTCTTTGTACGTCATTTTCCGAGCAGCGGGAATATCCGGGAATATTTGAGTGTAACCGTATAAAACCAAAAACTCATGCTGCATTTTGGGATAATAGGCAAAGTCATTCACAGAAAAGGGAACTGTGTTTTTTTATCGTGATGTCTGCTGTATGTTTACGGTTTAACCAACAAGAGGAACTATCTTCAGTCCTTTTTACACTCCCAACACTGCCCCTGGGAACCGACATCACTGCTCATTTTGTCTGTGGCTCTTATCTGACATGCACAGTCCATTACAATGCATTACATCATCTCTGTGTGAAATGGAAAGTTTTTCATTTTAAAACAAATCCTTGCGAAACTCCTGGAGTCTAAACATGTGTTTCTGTTGCAGACGACTGATAAAGAGGCTCCGGGGCTGGTCCGCATGCACACTATGGCCTACTTGAGCGGCTTCCCGGGGTCACTAAAGGAAACCGAGCAGCTCAGGGTCAAACTACCAGCTGTGGTCACTAGTAAAATCAAGCAGGTAAAACTTCTCAATCGAGACAATCAGTACAATGCAATGTTCGAAATGACCACAAGGTGGCGCACAAGATTGTAAAAATCATTAGAAATTCATGGCTATCTGTGTAAGTTCTGCAGAGAACTTTAAGGCCTTTATCCATCAACAACCCCAATGATGTTACCGTATTTGTCATATTGAACTATTTCTGGCTATCAAACTGCTGGGCATCCATTGATCTATAAAATAATAATCAGTGTTCTGTGTGTTGTGGTTTTCAGTGTTTATCTCATTTGTTAGGGCAATGCGTGGGCTCCGTCCTGCTGTCTGCGGTCATGTGATAAGGGCTCAGGGTATTACAGTGACACTTGAGTGGAGTGACAGGGGGGTTAACAGTACAGCAACTGTTTGAAATGGCCCGGCGCCAGCCTGCGCTTGGAAAAGGCATCAGGGTTTAGGTGACCTTCTCTCTACCTCTCCTCTGTCTCCCCACAGAGCTCTGTATATATATCACAATACTTGATTTGTTTGCCTGTTACTTTCTTTTTTCTGTCGTTGCTTTGTACTTGCTTGCTTTTGTTTTGATTCCATTCGCTCGTACCATCTTGATTGCTTTTGTTTCATATTTGTTTTTTGTTTTTGTTTTATTTTGTTTGTGCTATTGTTTGTTCTTTTTTCATCTTTGCTTAAGGCTGTTCTTGTTTTTGTTTGTTTTTTGCTTGACTTTGTTTCTTGGCTGATTTTTGCTTGTGCTTGATTTGATTAACTTTTGTTTGCTTTTGATGATCGTTGCTTGTTTTGTTTGTTCTTCTTTGATTTGTATTTGATCCTTGCTTGCTTTCATGTATTCTTGCTTGCATAATGCTGTTCTTGCTTTCATTTGTTCATGTTTATGTGTTTGTTTTTGCTGACTTGCTTTCACTTGCATTCCCTCTGTAACTCTTTATCTTTTCTGTCCTGCTCCCTCCATCCGATAGAAAATCTCCACAGCCCACCATGTCATCAATATTGCTCATCAGATCTTAATGCTGAAGTTTCTGCCTTTATAACAAAGTTCTTGCCATGATTTTTCTTTTCGTTAATCGCACCCACTCAGTGTCTTTCTCCTTTGTGTTTTTTGTACTGCAAATCTTGTTTTCCTGCCATTTCATGTTCTGCTCATTATTGTTTTCCTGAAGGAGGTGTGAAGAGTCCTCTAGGGTTTTTTCCTCTTGTATGTGTCTACAATCCAAATGTGGGTCACATAAGGTAATATAGCAATGGGAGAAGCTGAGGAACAGATAAAGAAAGAGAGAGAGAGAGAGAAGTTGAGTGTTGAGAGATGGCTAGTATTTATAGTGCGTGTTAGCCTGTTTGCAATGTTGATGAAAGCTCTCCCTTGACCTCTGTCCAGTGCGCACACATGTGGGAGGTCTGCTTAGTTATAGTTTGGGGACAGATTTATCTCCAGAAGTAAGCTAAATCTGGCGAAACATCCCTTTGGGAACGTCCTCAATTGGAGAATCGATTGATAAATGATGTTTTCAGTTATAAATACGCAGATGTTTTTCTTTTAGGGTTTGTGTTCAGGATAGGTTGTAGTAATTAACTAATTAAGCTAATAAAGTTGATGTTAGTCTTTTGTCTGAATTATACTTACATATGCACCTATAAACACAAAAATCCTCCTATTTTCCTATTAGTTATTTGGTTGTTTTTCTAAAGGCAGCCAGATCCCCTGCCTTAGTGAAAAGGCCTTCTTCAGAAGTTTAACGCGGTGCTGGTATTCCTGGAAACACGTTTTATGTGTATATGCTGTTTATAGATATACTATTTTGACTCTGCGGTCTTCATTTGGCATTAACCGGAGGTACGGGAACAGAAACAATGAGCACCCTGTGCTTGTAAACAGCATTGTGACATGTGATAAAACTTGTTTTGGGGGAAACCTGATCACACGGGCAAACGCGTCTCAGGAGCTTGGCTGCGCTCTGACGGTCACATGGCTGTGGTATATCTCTAGACCCTTCTGATAGAGGAAGTTTGAAATAATGGGGAAATTGACATCATCCAAAAGAATCAAAGTTGGTCTGTTCTATGCGATGTACTAGGTGTGTGTATGTATCAGCAGTGGTATGGGAACGATTTGAAAAGTTGAGTGACAATTAATCATGGGGCTTTGATAAGCACAAATTAACTCCAGTTGCTTTCAGGGCACCAGTACATAATTTTGCATCTATACACACGCTCATACCTTCAGTGCCGGTTATGGAAGTTATTTCCCCTCAGTCATGCGGGAAGCCCTGTGGGAGTTCTGATGTGGCAATTTGATCTACATTACTGGTCAGAATTTTGGGGTTGGTAAATGTTCTGTTTTTGAAAGAAGTCTCTTATGCTCACCAAGGCTGCATTTATTTGATCAATGATGAATACAGTAAACAATTCCAATTTTAAAGAATCGTTTTCTATTTTAATATATTTTAAAATATAATTTATTTCTGTGATGGCAAAGCTGAATTTTTAGCAGTCTTCAGTGTCATATGATCTTTCAGAAATCATTCTGATTTGGTGCTCGTGAAACATGTATTATTATTATTATCAGTGTTGAAAATAGTTGAGCCACTTAATATTTTTGTAGAGATGTTTTAGTTCACCCTTGCTAAATGCAAATATAAAATTATGCTGACCCCAAACTTTTGAACGATAATGTATGGCTTCATGTTTTTTCCCTCTAGTTTTAATTAGCTAAATGATTTATCCTATTACATATTGTGTCTGATATTGTAGGAAGTAGTCTGTGCTTCTGAGTGATGGTTTGTATATGTGTATATAAATCTCAGTTGCAGCTCTACTCCGAGGCCAGCATTGCTCTCCTCCACCTGAACACAGCACAGGATTTCACCGACCTCACCCAGCAGGCCAAGAAGAACCTGACGCTGGACGGAAAAGAGCTCACAATCAGCCCGGCGTACCTGTTCTGGGACCTGACCGCCATCTCACAGGTATACACATCACTGCAGTTCCACACGTGGACCCCAGGGTAGAAACTGAGCCAATATGTGCTTGATAAATGATCAATTCACTAAAAAATAACTTCTTCTCTTTCAGTCTAAGCAGGATGAGGATGTTTCTGCCAGTCGCTTTGAAGACAATGAGGAGTTGCGTTATTCGTTACGTTCCATAGAGAAACATGCACCCTGGGTCCGCCATATCTTTATTGTAACCAACGGACAGATACCGTCTTGGCTTAACCTGGATAACCCACGTATTTCAGTGGTTACTCACCAGGTGAGTTCTAGGACAGCTTTGTAGCGTGTATTGTAATGCATTCTAATACTAAGTCTTTTATGTTGGCGTTTGTGTTTGTCTCTCAGGACATTTTTCACAACCAGTCTCACCTTCCTACGTTCAGTTCTCCTGCCATAGAGACCCACATCCACCGGATCCCAGGACTTTCACAAAAGTTCATCTACCTCAATGATGATGTCATGTTCGGCAAGGACGTGTGGCCTGATGACTTCTACAGCCACTCCAAAGGTCAAAAGGTCAGAAAGACTGTCAGTGTAGATTATTCTAAAATAAATCATCTTTCCATTACAACTCATTGTGTAGGGTTGGGATTCGAAAATCGATTCCAGTTCTGGAATCGGATACTTATCGGATACTTTTTATAAACTTAAAATTTCAGTTCCTCTTATTGATTCCTTTGTGTGTATTTTAATATGATTTTAAACCATTCAAGCACAAGAAGATCCGCCCTCTGTTTTCTGTTCTGAACACACATCCAAAACGTCCGCACAGAAAGCCGCCGCTCATACTGTATAGTGCGCGAAACTGAGTTTCTCTTCCCCCTTCTTTTTGCACTTGAACGGACAAATACACACAAAAATGTCAAAATATCCTTGTAAACGAGTCAATTATGTCTTAAGTAAACGTAAACAGTTGACAAAGAAAATGCATGTGTAACAGTATATTGGATCCGCGCAGCTCTTAAAGTGACAGCAGCCTAATATTCCTGCTGCCGTCTCTATAACGTTAATCAAACGTTCACTCGCTGTTCTTGACTTAATAACTTTTGTAACTATATTTGTAATGAATATTTTATTTATAAAGTCCACTGTTATTTTACAGTTGATTACAATTTCTGTACCTGAAAATCTTAAAACACTGTTTATTTCAATCATATCTTTGTTCAGTAGTATTTATTTGTGTGATTTCTAATTTTGTATTTGTTCTTTAATTACTGAGTGATTACTTGTCTTTAATAATGCTTGAAATTTATATTAGTTAGGCTAGTTGTTTTTTCTATGGTATTTTTAAACCACAGGCAGAAGTTCCTTGTGCAAGTGTTCCTTAGCCTGTTGATTTTTGTTTATATTAATCAGTTACAATGACATATTTTGCAATAAAACTTAGAATAAATGTGAATCGATAAGCGGAATCGGAATTGTCCGAATTCAAACGATACTCAACCCTATTTGTGCTTCAACTCAATCACCTCTGATGTTTTCTATGTTCACAGGTGTATCTCACCTGGCCTGTTCCAAACTGTGCTGAGGGCTGCCCAGGCTCCTGGATCAAAGACGGTTACTGCGACAAGGCCTGCAACAACTCTGCCTGTGATTGGGATGGAGGAGACTGTCAAGGTACTTTGACAATATCATTTCACCCAAAAATTCTGGCTTTAGTCAGTCACGTTCATTTTTTATTTCATGATCAAACTTTCTGATCACAGCCTTGTGTCTGTTTCATCATTTCTTGTTATTTCTTATTTTATTTATGTATTTTTTCCTGGTAGGCACTGCAGGCAGCAGTCGTTTCGGAGGAGCGGGCGGTTCTGTGATCGGAGGCGGGCAGCCTTGGCAGTTCGCAGGTGGTCTCGGAGGACTGGGGGGCGTGTCCTTCTGTAACCAGGGTTGCGCTAACTCTTGGTTGGCTGATAAATTCTGTGACCAGGCGTGCAACGTTCTGGCTTGTGGGTTCGATGTGGGCGACTGTGGGCAGGGTGAGTCTTGACCAGTGGTTATCAAGCTTTTTGATTTTAAGGGGCTCCCCTTGGTCACAGGGGTGTCAAACTCAGCTCCTGAAGGGCAACAGTCCCACAGAGTTTAGTTCCAACCCTGCTCCAACACACATACCTGTAGTTTAGATTAGCTGGATACACACACACACACACACACACACATATATATATGTATATGTGTATGTGTGTATATATATATATTATATTATATTATATTATATTATATTATATTATATTATATTATATTATATTATATTATATTATATTATATTATAATAATATAATATATATATACACATACATACAGTCATGTGAAGAAGAAAAAAAGAGTACACCCTTTTGAATGACTTTAGCAGGTCATAAAATTAAGTAAATACAACCTCAGATGAACAACAACACATGACGTTACACCGTGTCATTATTTAATTACCATAAATAAAGCAAAAATGGAGAAGCCATGTGTGACAAACTACGTACACCCTATGATTTAATTACACCTTTAGCAGCAATAACTTCAAGTAATAATTTTTCTGTATGACTTTATCAGTCTCTCATATCATTGTGGAGGAAGTTTGGCCCAGTATTAAGTTATACAACATAATTTCAGTTTATTGATGTTTTTGGGCATCAATTTATGCACAGCTCTCTGCACAGCATTTCAGTCGGGTTGAGGTCTGGACTTTGACTGGGCCATTGCAACACCTTGATTCTTTTCTTTAGCTGTCGGACAGATGGCTTCACATTTGACTCTGTAATACTTTGGTATACAGAGGATTTCTTAGTCGACTCAGTGACTGCAAGGTGCCCAGGTCCTGTGGCTGCAAAACAAGCCCATATCATCGCCCCTCCACCACCGTGTGTATGAGGAGTTTGTGCTGATATGCTGTGTTTAGTTTTCGCCTAACGTGGAGCTGTGCAGTATGGCCATCTCCACTTTGGTCTCGTCTGTCCAAAGGACATTGTTCCAGAAGTCTTGACGTTTGTTCAGATGCAACTTTGCAAACCTAAGCCGTCCTGCCATCTTATTTTTAGAGAGAAGAAGCCAGGTAACCTTACAACCCTTCCAAACATGGCATACTTGTCCAGTCTTTTTATAACAGTTCTGTCATGAACTTTAAAGTGTAACATGTTAACTGAGGCCTCTAGAGTCTGACATGTAGTTCTTGGGTGTTTTGCAGTTTTTCTGAGCATTGCACGGTCTGAACTTGGGGTGAATTTGCTGGGACGTCCTCTCTGGGAAGATTGGCTGCTGTCTTGAATGTTTTCCTCTTGTGAATAATCTTCCTCACTGTAGAATGATGGACTTCAAATTGTTTGGAAATGGCCTTCTAACCTTCCCAGATTGATGGGGAGCAACAATTGCTTCTCTAAGACCATTGCTAATGTCTTTCCTCCTTGGCATTGTGTTAACACACACCTGAATGGTCCTAACCAGCAAACTGCCAAAACTTCTGTTTTAATAGAGTTGGTCACACTTGCTGATGATCAATTAATCAAAGGCATTTGATAAGCAGCGCCTGACTGCTACTAACCCTCTTAAATGTAATTCCTATGGAAGCAGTAAGGGTGTACTTAGCTTGTCATTTGATTTCCATTTACATCTTCTTCTTTTTTTAGCATTTTAGTTTAGATCATTACAAAAATGACGTTAAATATTAATTAACAGTAAAATGAATATACAGTATTGGCAAAAATATAATAACTTATACTGTAACTAAAACATTACCCCTAGTGGACCCCAGCCTCCTGCTTGAGAACCGCTTTTACTGCTTTAAAAAAAAAAAGAAGTTTTTAAGTCTGGTAGTATTTGATCAGAATTAACTTATTTTGTGTTTGTTTTTGAATTTGTAAGATAATTTCAACCAACTCCACCGTGTTGTCCTCCGGAGGAACCAGACGCTTTACACCCTGCCTCAGGGAGCGCTCCGACCGTATTTTAGCTTCTCAGGCCTGGCTAACCGCGTGTCCGAGGCACAGGTTGCTGATAACCCAGCAGTCCGTCACACTTCTGTCGCCAACAAGTGGAAGACCATCCATTTGCTGTTGCTGCCTGGACACAATGCCACCCAGATCCACTACAACCTTACCTTTCAGGGTGCCGACAACCACGACTTCACCATGATTTTCTCTGTCGCCGTGGATACCCGAGAGCTCCCCAAATCGAACGTATCCGATCCAGTGCGCGTGAAAGATGAGGAACCCAAACCGACCGTAGTGACCCCAGAACCGGAGGTCCTGTTTGAAAATGTTCCCAAAGAAAAACAAGGCCCTAGAATTAGAGAAAAATCCCATGGCGATGTAGATGCTGTGCAAGTACCTGCGTTAAACGAATCTCTTTTGCCAGAGGAAGTGAAACTTGAGTTACAGAAGCTGAACGATAAGCTAATGCTGGGTGACATCACTATTAAAGGCTATAATTTGACCAAAGCAGTGCTGTTGGAGCCGTACAAAGACAAAGCTCAGCTTTCACTTAACAAGGACAAACAAGCAAAACACTGGAAGGAAGAGCAGAGACCTCTTCTGATCAGTCAACATCAGGCCGAGAGAGCAGCCGGGGTGAAAAAAGAAAATGAAGATAAATCTGAATTGGAACCAGGTGTCCCTCCATCTCTTGTCCCAGTCAAGATTGATGGTGTTACACCTAAAGCTCAACCACGATTGTTCGGCATGGAGAAACCTCATCTTCTTAGCAACCTGATGGGGAACATGTCTAAGGAGAGGGGTTCAGAGGCCAAAGAAGGCCAAGACCGCAGAGGGCCAGTGGGTCGTAAACTCCAGTACTACACCAACTTTGACCGGGGTTTCCTTCCATGGGAGAAGAGGAAGTTCTTTCAGGATCTGCTGGAGGTGAGACGCATGTATATATAAACAAACAGCCGATTGACTCTTGTAACTGAAAGGCAGGAATTATTGCTGCTACATTGAGTATTGCAGGTTCTCCTATTCATAAATTGAATACATTTTAATGTCTTTTTTGTGCATCACAGGAAGAGGAGCGTCTACAAAGAGAACTGCAGTACGCAGCTGACAAGACTGCCACTGGACGCAGATTGCAGGACACTTTTGCTGATTCACTCCGCTATGTCAACAGACTCTTGAACGCTCAATTCGGCTTCACTTCCCGCAAAGTGCCTGCCCACATGCCTCACATGATTGACAGACTCATCATGCAAGAACTACAGGACATGTAAGAGTCACAACACATGCCTAAAACATAAAGTTAATGTTGAATTGACTAAATTAGTATAGAGTAGTAATGCACCAAAGGTTTGGCCACTGAATTTCAGATAGAAAAAAAGGCATGACTTTATCTTGATATCTTGCTCCTTCAGCTTCCCTCAGGAGTTTGATAAGACCTCATCCCACCGTGTGCGTCACTCTGAGGACATGCAGTTTGCCTTCTCTTATTTCTATTTCTTGATGAGCGCATTGCAGCAGCTCAATATATCTGAAGTGTTTGACGAAATCGACACGGACCACTCGGGTGTGCTGTCCGACCGTGAGATCCGCACGTTGGCCACACGTATCCATGAACTCCCCTTAAGCCTTCAGGTATACACAACCCCACCCTCTCAGAAGGGAGAATTTTTAGTTAAAATTTAATTTATATGTCGTTTTAATTGTTTATATTAATTTTAAATTGTAATTATAAAATTAAGAAAAAATAAATTAAAATGTATTTTAAATTTAAAATAAAATGTAATTTAAAATAAAATATAATTAATTAAAATGTAATTGTTTCATTTTAAAATGTCATTTGATTAAATTTACATTTTTTTAAAAAAAAATTTTTAATTTTAGTTGATTTTATGTAAATTAATTCAACTTTGTTTAATACAATTTTTATATTTCAAATAAATATAAAATATTTCAAATAAAATAACATTTGTAATTTATAAAAAAAATTAATTGAAATTAAATTGAAATACTTCATTCAATTAACAATCAAGTAGGTCAGTTTTTGATTTTGTGACATGAACACAAGACATGTGTTACCTAGTTTGTTGTCACCATGTGATTATCTGTGTTGAGGAAATGCATGTTTGTTCATTTGACTGTAAACAGGATTTGACCAGTCTGGAGCAGATGCTCATAAATTGCTCTAAGACTCTTCCATCCAACCTCACGCAACTCCATACAGTCAGCCCGACCCAGGAGGCCTATTACGACCCCAGCATGGTGAGACCCACTGTTCAAAGCCTTAAAGCCTCCAACACAAGAAAGTAACTCTAATATAAGGAGATAAAATCTCACAATACACTTCATATTGGATATTAAGTCAACAACTTGCTTCATGAATAGCTTTTGTCTCTACACTTTAAAAGTCTTGTATTATCAGCTCTATCTGTGTATTTGTTAGTACTGTTAATGTTTTGATGTGTCTGCAGCCACCCGTCACAAAAGGTTTAGTAATCCACTGCAAACCCATCATAGAGAGGATCCACAAAGCCTTCAGGGACCAGAACAAATACAAGTAGGCCTTTCATTACCTTCTCAAAAACACTTCAGCATCTCTTATGAGACTGGGTTAGTTATGCAGGCTCTTGTTCTTTTCAGGTTTGAAATTATGGGTGAGGAGGAGATTGCCTTTAAGATGATACGAACCAACGTCTCTCATGTAGTGGGGCAGCTTGATGACATCAGGAAGAACCCTAGGTATGTGCAGAGGCGGCGTTCCTGTTTTGTTTTGCACAATGGGAAGCCTCGTCCGCTTTAACCTCTTTTTTTTTTTTTTTTTACCACAGGAAGTTTATCTGCCTGAATGACAACATTGACCACAGCCATAAGGACGCTGGCACGGTCAAAGCTGTTCTGAGGGACTTCTATGAGTCCATGTTCCCGCTGTCCTCTCAGTTTGAGCTGCCCAGAGAATACAGAAACCGTTTCCTTCACATGACAGAGTTGCAGGAGTGGTAAGAATTCAGTCACAAACAGGCATTGTTGACGATTCGCATAGGTGTGTGTGTAAAAGACAGAAACTTGGCATTTAACAAACACAAGTCAAACAGGTCTGTGTACATACCACAGTTTTCATTATTGAATCTTAGGCCCTGTTTACACCTGGTATTAAGATGCGTTTTGGTTGATCACGTCACAAGTGGATGAAGCTAAATACAGGTGTAAACGGGGTCTAAAACGTTTTGAGCTCGTCCACTTTCGACCACTTCCAGAGGTAGTCGAAAACGCATTCGATAAAAACCTTATTTTGTCCATTAGATCAAAAGATCTGAAAAAACCCACGCATTTACCTATAGACACTCTCCTCTCCTGAAGAAATCAGGACAGAAGTGGTTGGAAGTGGACAAAAGAGACGGATTAAAATACCAGGTGTAAATGGGTATGTGTCTCACTCGTCAACTAGTGATCCGATCGACCAAAACTCACCTTAATACCAGGTGTAAACGGGGCCAAAGCCAAGTCGAACAGGTCTGTGCACATACCACAGGTTTCATTACTGAATATAAAGTTAGGTTTAGTAGTTTAGTGAAACCCTCAACCAGAGAGAGCTTTAACAGTTTGACATGAAACTGTAATGGGTGTAATTGACAAGAAAAATAAAAAACAAAAGTGTTGGAATAAAGTTAACTAAATAAAGAGGTTTATTATGCTTAATGGTAGTGTGAAGAAAAAAAATCGGCACATTGTTCAAAATATCATCTTTAGTGTTTCAAAGAAACAAGTTTGGTGAGTAAAGTTATTCAGTGAATCACTGATTGATTCATCAATCCTTTTGAGTGAACTTTAAGTTTTCAAAAGGTGTCTCATATGAATATCCACGGCATTCAAAACCGATGAGATTAGCATGTCGACACCACTTTTAATTTGCCCCTGAATATAATAGTTTATTGTTGCAGTGATCCATCTGGTTTTGTGGTAATGAGTTTCACAAGACTGTTTACATTTAGTAGTGTGTGATTTATAGCCTGTTTCTGTTGCTTTACTCCTGTGAATACTGGTAAACGTTCCTTCCTGTCATCACTGTGTGAAGTTGGGTGATAGCTGTCGTCGCAGTCTGGAATTCTGGGAATGGGGTGGTGGTTGAAGAAGGGTTTGTGTGCCTGTCGCTGCTTTGGAGGGTTACAGGATGGAAATTATGACTAGTGCATATTCACCATTCATGCTCACTCAGCCAGAGCGGCTCTGTTACACCCAGATGCCCCATAAAGCCCCATCAGATTCGTGTGACCAGCCTGGGCCGAGGGGAAGGGTGTTATTTTTGGGCACTGCCAGGCTCGACCAGCCCCATTGGCTCTTTTTAAAGCTCGGTGTCTGCAGATTGGCTCTCTCAGACGTGAACATGCAGGTGACAAACGGGTAATGGTGTTCCTCACAGATAAGGATGATGTCACCTTGTCACCCTCTCACCTCCGACAGCCTGCTGGGTGACATCAGAACTTGAATCACTGTGAACTGTCAATCAGTTTTGATAAATATACCACTCTGATTCTGCCAAGAGTTAAAACAGCGTTGCTGATCCCGTTCCCTGTGTGCTGACAGCAGTGAATATGAGCAATCGCTGGATGGGCCAGTTGTGGTTTTATGGGTCAGTGGTATATTCAATATTTGAAAGACTTTTGTCCACCAAATTAAAGTCATGTGACGCATTTTTAAAAAAAAAAGAAAAAAAAAAACATCATAGAGAGACCTGTGTTTTAAGGTCAATAATTTTTTTAAATACCAAAATAATTTGATATATCAGATCATTTGATAGTGATATTTATAAAATTTGTTAAAAAAAAAAGTTTAAGGTGTGCACACTCGCCTGCATTCAAGGTATAAGGAACATATGTTATTACTTTTTTACTTGATGGGTGACAATTCTAGAGTTTAGAGTTTTAGAAAATATATTTTATATTTCATATTTATAATTTAATATAACATTTTCTAATATACTATTACTTTTCTTCAGCAAGGATGCATTAAATCAATCAAAAGTGACAGGCAAGACATTTATAATGTTACAAAAGATTTCTATTAAATTCTGCTCTTTTGTATTTTCTGTTCATCAGAGAATTCTAGTGTGTGTGTGTATGTGTGTCACGGTTTCCACAAAATATTAAGCAGTAAAATTGTTTTCAACATAGATAATAAGAAATTTTACTTAAAATGTTTCTCACAATATTGCTGGTTTTACTGTATTTTTTATCACATAAATACAGCCTTGGTGAGCATAAGAGATTTTCAAAAACATTAAAAAAAAATCGGTAACACTTGACTTTAGTTTAAGGTCCAATTCTCACTATAAACTAGTTTCTTATTTGCATGCATATTACTAGGATATAAAAAAAAAAATTTAAAAAAAAATATATATATATATATATTTCCAATGATTAATGATACTTGGTGTATTCAAATTGTAGTTATGGCATTTAGCAGGGGTTTGATGAACCATGCTAACCTTGTCTCGACCCCTTGTTTCACAGGCGAATATACAGGGACAAGCTGAAGTTCTGGACCCACTGTGTGCTGGTGACATTAGTCGTCTTCACTGTCATGTCTTTCTTTGCTGAGCAGGTCAGTATGGTTTGGCTTACATGCCCATTGTGCACTATCTGTCTTTCTTTATTTCACTTCACACACACACACACACACACACACACACACACACACACACACACTGAGTCCAGTCAGCTGAGTCTGGCCCTTCTTAATAACATTAGCAACTTATATATCAAATTTTACCCAGCAACCATCTGTGTTCTTTTAAGGAAATGGTAAAGGCAAAAATATCATCCTGATGATTGATCAACCAGGCAGCTTGCAGCAAATAGTCACACTATTAATTGCAGGGTCGTGTTTCTGTTTTTGGGAGAGGTTAATGGACACGGTGACCTTTTAAAAGACCAGTATGTATTCATCTGTCCTTAGTGACAGAACAGTAATGTGAACACTCACTAGAAGTTACAAATATGGATGTGATGCATTATCAGTGGATGCTTCTGCTGCTGCCATACATGCATGTAGAGGCATGTCATGTTTAGCTGCATCATCATGTGACAGACTGGCACATTAACAGGCTTAATTACAACAGATTAACAGCCTCTCTCGTTAACTTCCTGTTTCTCTTGATGTAGTTCCCGCTTATATATAGCACTTATTTTCATTAAAAAAACATTTTTTTTTATGTTTTAGTTAGCTAGTGGTTATGGACTTGAACTGACAATTAAAATACAATGGAAACAATTCTCTCTCTCTCATATCTATCTATCTATCCATCTATCCGTCTGTCTATCTATCTATCTATCTATCTATCTATCTATCTATCTATCTATCTCTCTCTCTCTCTCTCTCTCTCTCTCTCTCTCTCTCTCTCTCTCTCTCTAAAAAATAAAATAAGGAATTTAAATAGCATTTTACAAATTGTTTTTCCAGAGGACAGTTCACACATTTTTCTTAATTTAATTAATTTTTTTTATTTATTAATTATTTATTTTATAGATTTTAAAGATGAATTAAATCATTTTAAATGTTTATTTGTATATTTTCTCGTGTTATTTTTATATATTCTTAGACACTCATTAATAATTTTAAATATGGATATATTCATATAAATTTGATAATTTGAAAATAACTTTTAAATGAACATTTAATTAAATGATTTATTTTTAAATGGCACTTTGAGTTCTTCATAAGGGGTGGTTATCTATACACTGATTCATGTTTCTTTGTCGTACAAATTAGAATTATTGATGATTAATAGGAATCACATTGTAACTCTGAATCTAAACTGAATTCTGTTTTAGTCTAGTATTAGTCTTTCTTTCCTCTTCCTTCCTTTTTTTTTATCACGTGTCAATCGTTTCTATACTGTACATGTATCATGTGTCGGTCACAAGTTGACCCACAGCGTTCACAACAGGTTTGGTTGACACTCCTTCCTCTTCCTCTTCTTTCTATCCCTCAGCTGATCATGTTGAAAAGACGGCTTTTCCCCAGACGCAGGGTCAGCAAGGATGTGAACCCAGAGCGGGTGTGAAGTTATTCCTCTCTCAGAGGGTGTGTCGTGAGAATATGAAGTACCACAGACGTACTTCCGTTAATGCCGTCAGATAAACTAGCCCACTTGGAGGTGACTGGATGAAGTTGATGGAGAAACTTCCGAGGTACCAGGCCTCCTTCACAAAGGGGCATTAGTGAGACACACTGCGGCCCACGAGGCAAGCGGCTTTCTCTCGTCCCGCGATCACACTCCAGGTTGTGTATTGAATGTGAACTGAACTCAATATTGAGTGTGAGTTGCCATATGACCTTAAGTGTTTGAAATGTAATGATTTGAAATAGGATTTTTAATTTAAATGAGAACATCAAGGGTAAAGTACTACCCGCAAGTTGTTGTTCTTTCTCTTGTTCTCTTTGTATCGTCTTTCCTTCCTCATCCTTACAGTGCCTTTCTTTACCACATGAATGAAAGCGGTGGACTCTGATGCACGGCTGGAACTCTCTGCCTTGTGTTTGGCTTTTTGCATTTGTCTTAATCTGTCTTGCTCCCTCTTGCTTATTGCACAAAATCTCCGGGAGCGTATTTAAAACCAAACAGCAATCCTGATACTTGGTAATTTGAGCAATGATCATCAAAAAGGAGCCATTTCCTTCTCTTTCTCTTTTTAAATGCATGTCGTTTTTGCTTGAAGTCCTTCACGTGCTTGTCTCTTAGTGGGACATTAAATACCAACTCTGTCTGAAATTCAGATGCCACTGCCTGTGGCCCTCATGTGTATTAATTAACTCTTCACCTTCACTTGTCTTTAAAAGGGAATTGTTGTTTTTTTGCTTGCTCATACGTTACAACTACTGACCCCAAACCTCTGCAGGGCTTACGTGCCTGACAAAACAGGCTTGAGTTTATGAAAACGTGTTGAATGATAATGCTGTTCTGCGATGTATTTCCCTATTTACTTTTATTTATTAGGTTATGAAGGACATAATCGTAATATACACGCATATCATTGTTTTATTTTGGAAATGTAGGTTGTTAAAATTCTTTCTAAATACATTTTAGGTCTCTAAATTATACTGACACTTTACCACTTTTGGGTCAATTGCAAAATTTAACCAAAAACTGTGCCTCTTTTTTTTTTTTTTTTTTTTTTTTTGTGGGATTGCACAAGCAGAAAAAAAAGAGTTTGATGAACTTAAGTACATAATCTGAATGACATAATGTAATGAAACAGACAAATCTGTCAATTAAAAGTCTTTCAAAATCATGACTGCTTTGATATGCCTTTGAAATTTGAAAGCCAGTTGCACCTTAAGTCACATTTTTATGTGTCACTGCTTCTTGCTTTCAGAACGAGGAAATGACTTTAGACGGTGTTCTATTCAAATCACACAAAATTTATTGTTTTTATTAGCCCTTTGGGAGGAGATGATTCTAAGCAGGCAGAGATATAGTGCATCATAAAACGGGCACAGAGGATCAACACCCCCCCAAAATCCCTCTAAACCCCCTCCAAAAAATCCTTGTCCCTGTTTTCAACACACAGCCACAATCCTTGACAATTAAGTTCTTTCAATTATTATTTTTGTTTTAAACAGGCTTGACTTAATTTCACACTAAATTCAGTGAGATTATTAAAATAAATACATACACTGTAATCACTGGACAATCACAAAAAGTTTACTTTTACTTCTTAAAGCTACAATGGCTGTTTGGGCAAAGTTTATTTCTGGATCTTATTTTTTTTTTAATGCAAAGTCTCGCAAGATCTACAAATAGCTGCTTATCTAATGACGGTAAAAATCCTAAACGGTAAAAAGGTTCTGTGATGTAAACCATTGGCAGTTTGTCGACTATATGAGGTCTTAAATACAATAACGAAATTTGTACTTTACCAAGATCAGAGGTATAAAATGTGTCTAAATGAAATTACGGATATTATATGATGTAGAAAACGGGCTTAGTTTAAAAAAGACGCAGAAGATTTTTAACTGATTGCCCAAACTGCAGTTGTAGCTTCCCTTTTTTTGTTTAAAATTGACAAACATGATCAAACCCAAAAAACAAAGTGCAAATCTATTCTGATGAATACTACAGTGAGACAAAAATGTTTCCCCCCATTCGTTATTTTTCGATAATTGTTTTTTCTCATCTTAATCTTTGACCAAATGATTTGGATTAGAAATATTTAGGCCATGTAAACTTTTTGGCCAATTCATCTTTAGCGAATGATTATTTGATTTCCCAACAATTTCCAATGTATCCTTTGAAATAATAATAATCTATAGTTCGTTCCAGCACAGAATGAACCATTTCAAGGCAACAGAAAACTTGAACTTGGCTAAGTGACGCTCTGGCCTTGAGGCCATGTTTTGTACATTTCGTTGTGTCTAAACTTTTTCTTTTGATCCAGTGAGTTATTCTAGTGTACATTAGTGTGGAAAAACAACACGAGCTGTTCTTACTCAAGATGGTCTGGTCAAACCTGGCAAAACGTTCAGTTCAGTTAGTTTCTGGTGGTCACACTGTCAAGGCCGTTGCGGTTTTGGTTGGTGGGGTTCTCCTGCTCTAGCTTGAGAAGCGGGACGACGTCTTCATTCTTAGATCCCGCTTCCTCCTCCCGCCGGGCAAATTGTCAGTCTCTGTGGGTGTGGCCCTGTGGGGTGATGCTGAAAACCCGGATTCGTAGGTGGGAGGCGATTTGCAGGCATAGGCTCATGCAGTAACGCACCAAATCCACCAGGGACAGCACCTAAACAACGGTGATTGAGATAAGACAGGCTTGTTTAGTTTTGACTCCAATGCTATTTGATATGGAAGCTTGTTTCTGCTACGGAATAAAAAAAATAAGTCTGACTTTCTCATAATTGTGAGACATAAACTTGCAATTGCGAGTTGTGAAGTTTGAATTCTGCAAAAAAAGCAAAAAATGACATTTGTGAGTTTATATCTGAAAATGCAGAGAAAAAAGTCAGAATAAAAAAAATTCCTATTTTTTTATTCTGTGGCAGAAAAAAAACTTCCATAATTTGCTCATAAAATACATTGGTCAGAAACCATAAAGCTTTATAGTATGTTCGAAAACACTGAAGCAGTTAAATTGAATTGCTACACTGAAGGTTCGACCCGCTAATGGTTCCGGCTCACCATGGCGATCCAAAGTACGATGTGTTCATCAATAAAGCTGTTGAAATACTGATTTAGGAAGAGGAGTCCAGGACCAATGAAGGCTGTGTCCTGAAGATGAAGCTCACTCTTGGTCATGTGGGCCACCTGTAGAGCAAATCATACCTGAAAACACCTAGTTTTGGATAACTGTTTAAGAACAGGATGAAGCTCATGTAGGCACCAGCTACATGAGAAACACTCACCACCAGCTTATTTGAGATCTTGGCGATCACCATGCCAAATGTAAGGATATAAAGGCAAGGGTGGTGCTCAAAAAGCTGACTGGAGGACTTTTTAAAGATGATGAAGGCCAGAGTGAGGATGAGACCGATGTGTAGACCAGGAGACAACACACTGGTGTCCTGAGGAAGACGTGCACTGTTAAAGTTACCCTATTATTTAACAAACACCACTTTTCTTTACTTTGCATTATGTAAAACCTTGAAAATGAGTTATCATTATAAATAATTATCTGTATAAAAAACAGGACCGCAATAGGAACCAATGCTTTTAAAGAACAAAAACAACAAAGACTTCAATGACCCATGCACTGCTGGAGTGCACTTACTGCAACGGTTGAGCCGTTCTTGCCCACGCCACCATTCAGGATGATGTAGAAGTAGTTATAGGTTGAATACAGGAACCCGCCGATGATGCCGAGAATTGGAAAGGTTTGCAAATTCACACCAAGAACAGGCAACTGGGTGAAACATATGAGAATATACATAATATGAGAATAGCTGTTAGTTCGTGAGTCATGTGAGCAGGGATGCTGGGAAGGGTGAAGCTGAAGCTCTGAGTATGCTTTAGAATAGGGAGGTTCGAAAAGACTGATGTGCGTGTTGAAATCATCTGCTGGTTTCTGCTTTTTTTTGTGCAAAATAATGTCTATGGGTGACTGGTAGCCATGGAAGCAGTTTTTACCTACATTTACCTTTTCACAGTCTGTCTTCAGACAGGAGGCAGAGAGCAAAAGACAGAAGGTCTACTTTAAGAACACACTCAGAAAGGGGGCTCTGTCATGATTCACAGTTTTGGAGGGTTTGAATTTTTGTTTTTTTGTAAATTATCTATAAAATTTAATACATTATAGTCTGAACACTTTTAAAAGATTTATATGAAACCACGTGAACACTGGAAGCACCCAACTGCATGTCACACTGCAACTGAGGTTATATTAAATTATAATAAATTATATTTACTTATGTATTATTATATTAGCATTGTGCATAATGTTAATAAAAACTATTAATAAATAGACATGATAAATTACATTATATTATAATTACCTAAATGTATTATTTTTATTATTATAATAGTATTGAGAATAAACATGTAAACCAATACTACTAATAAAAAGATGCAATTTTAGATGGATCTTTTTATTATTGGGAATAAACAATTAAATAAATAAAATATTTATATTATTATATTTAAATACATTTAGGTAGATATAATATAAATATCTATATAAATATTATATAAATATGAGCTTTTATTTATTTACATGTTTATTCACAATACTAACATTATAATAATATCAATAATTAATATAATTGATAGATTTATATTATATTACCTAGATTTTATATATTATTATTATGTTAGTTTTGAATAATTAAAAAGTATTAATAAATTCATGCATGTGAATTCATGCATGAGGAAAAATAATTTATATATTGATCTATATAGTGTATTGATGATTGTATTGGCACAGACCTAGTATGCATATGGTTTGCTAAACTTTTTAATTGATTGATTTTAAATTAGTAGGCCAGAAACATAAGCTGACTTTGATGTAATATATATCAAATAAACTAGCAGTCAATTCTCACAAAATGATACTTGTAAGTAAAATCGTATTATTTCAGACTTATGGGGAAAATAAGTAACTCTGCAAGGCATAGACATCTGTTTTTCATTTGAAATGGACTTTTCTAGTGTAGACTGTTTCAGTAATTATAATGGGAGTGAATTTATCAATATTATGAGAAAGACACACAGAAGGTCTGTCTGTTAGAGAACTCTGTTAAAGAAGGTGAATGACGTACCCTAGTCTCCCAAAGACTCACTCCTCCGAATGCTGTCATGATGTACATGATCACAATAGCAATCTGGACCTCTGTCACATCAACCCTGCAGAAACCGTTCAACAATAAAACACAGTTAAAAAAAACAAAAAAAACACAGACAGGTTCAATGAATTCAGTCGAATAAGCCTTGAACAGCTGCACTCACAATCCGAAGCGGAGTGTTCCAGACACGTACGTCTGCCAGTGCGCGCAGAAAAACATGAACATGCCCACAAAGCCACAAAAAAACATCCAGTTAGGGTGAGCGCCGATCCCACAGGATATACACGTTCCCACAGCAACAAACACTAAGAGAGCAATCCAATTAGAATGCTGTTAATATGTACAGATGTAAATACACAACAAACAGCATACATCTACTGCTAATCAATGAAAGTATTAACCAATATCCAATATTATTATTGTAAACAATAATTTCCCCTCCCCTCCCCCTCCGCTCGTTCAAAGCACTAACTGTAATTATAACAATAGTAATGCTGATGGTTGCCTGAGAAAGCACTACTAAATATTACTCATAACTAAAGTACGAAAGGTTGTCTGGCTGGTTATACCTGTTGAAACTGCGTCACAGCCATGGTCAAAGAGCTCACCAAGAGCTGAGCTGCTATTGGTCCGTCTGGCCTGCTTTCCATCAATGGCATCCAGTGATTGGTAGATGAAGAGACCTAAGGCGCTGAGAATAAAGGCCCAACCTGGAGCCTAAAAACGGTAGATATGAAGGAACAAAATAAAGGCCAGGCCAAACATTAACTGAACAAATTAGCATTTTGAAGACCTGGTTCTTCTTGTTTGACTCAATTAACGCCAATGAGGCATGATCATTTTTCCAAATGACATTGAATGTTCATTTATCTGCAGTTTCTTACATTCAACCACTCAAGCTTGCAGATCTCTTATGCCAAGAGAGAAAACAACCCCTCAAACTAATCTTTGACCTCGCTCTACCTGATATGGATGGTTTGTATTATTTTATGCAAGACTGAAAATAAAACTTATCAAGGTTAGCAAACATGGACACACAAGAGTTTTTTTTTTTTTAATCTTCTTTCCTTTAACACAGTTATCTCCACTATTTTGCCATAATTTCATTTGCCAAGAAGCGAATTGGGAAAGAAGCACTTCAGCCATATATATTATTCTAACTAAGCAGAGTGAGAATAATCAAATAATATGAAGGAAAGAATCTGTACAGATGTGAAATGATTTAAATCCTTAAAGTAGACGGGCGTAATTGTCTGCCCTAGATTGTTTGCTTTAATGCTCTGTTTCATGCTTATCTAGGAATAATTTTCCCTATTATTCATTCATACCTCTAAAACATTAAGTTTAGATTGGAAATATAAGATTTAGTATAGTGTAATGGAGTAACAGGTGTAATAATCAGAGATAAAGGTTGAAAAAAATACCATATAAAGACCACGAGTAACCAATATGACATTGTGGAGTGCTTTGAAAAGACCCATAAACATGGATAATGCGAAATGAGAAGACTATGTACAAGTCGTTTAAATCAAGGGTTGTGTGTGTGTAAGTGTAAGTGTAATAGTCGGATATGGGCAAAGGTCCATGTGGCCTACAGGGTCGATTTCCCAGAGAGCCTACATGCAGGCCATCTGGTTTCACTGCACATTCACAAAACAGAATAAATCCCCTGTGTGTTTCAGATCCATCACTTCAGTACTTTTCATTCAAAAATCCCTTGAAGGCCTTTAATGTATTAAATTCTCCCTGTTAAGTCTGGGACTTTGGATGTGATTGTTGTTAGGAGAACAGGACACACAATGAATACATGAATAATGACATACAGTACAGTATAATTTATATTATATCAATTCTGATACTAGACAAAGATACTGATAATTTACATTATACTATAGTAATTGGAGATGATGCACTGTACGTGGTTGTCAGATTAAAATAGTGATATGTGTATTATCTGACATGCCTTTTGGTGTTAAGCAACACTTACAATACTGTTCAAGCGTTTGGGGCTGGTATGATTATTTATGTTTTAGAAAGAAGTCTCATATGCTGACCAAGTCTGCAATTATTTGGTCAAAAATAGAGTGAAATTTTCAATTTGAGTATATTTTAAATATAGTTTAGGCCTGTTTCTGATGGAAACCCTGGATTTTCAGCATCATTACTCAGATGATCTTTCAGTAATCATTTTAATATATGCAGATTTGGTGCTCAGAAAACTTTTCTTAACATTATCCGTGTTAAAAATGGTTGCGTTGCTTAATATTTTTTGTGGAAAAACCAAGATACCTTTTTTTTCAGGATTCTTTGATTTTAAAAAAAGTTCAAAAGAACAGCGTTTATTTTAAATATATATATATATATATATATATATATATATATATATATATATATACACACAGTACTGTGCAAAAGTCTTAGGCATGTTAATATTAATATTAATATTAATAATAATAATATTTTGTCCAGGTACACTTGCGCATAGTTTTTCAGGTAGCTTTGCAGGAAGGCTTCTTCAAGCATCTTGGAGACGTTCCCGCAGTTCTTCTGGATTTAGTCTGTCTCAGTTTTTTCTGTTTCTTCATGGGTATTAACATGCCTAAGAATTTTGCACAGTACTGTATATATATATATATATATATATATATATATATATATATATATACACACACACACACACACACACACACACACTACCATTCAAAAGAGCAGCATTTATCTGAAATAGAAAGCTTCTGAACTTTCTATTCATCAAAGAATCCTGAAAAAAAAACATTTTTCAACATTGTGAACATATATAGTGAATATCATCACAGTTGTGGCTTGGCCTTGTGCTAATATTCAATACAGCAGCTCTTGCTCATGCAATATTGTTTAATTATAATATATGATTATGACATTAATTATATTCCTACTTTGGGCGACCTGACCAATGAGTTTGTCTCCGGGTCAAAGTTCACTCCCTTTATCTATGTTCTATCCTGGCAACAGGTGGGTTAAAGTTGTGCATTCAGCAGCAATCTCCAAAACTGTATAGCAATAAACGGAGGAATCTGGACTTTGCCAGTGGACTATAGTCTATGATTCTGGAAATATGGCACAGGGTACTGTGACATGTGGTCACAGTGCAGCCTGGAATCAGATAGAGAGGGTCAACAGCTAAAATAACAAACAATGATCTGCATGGCCTTCACAGTCAATAAATCTGATAAAGCTGCTTACAATGCCTTCCACAAGCACGCAACACTTTATTTTAAGGTAGTAACATGTTGCATGTACTTACTATAGTAGTAATAACAGTGAATTATAGATAGTTACAAGTAACTAACCTTAAACCAAACCCTAATCTCACACCTATAGCAAGTACATGTAGTTAACTAATATTACTCCGTACTTATTTGTGTAACAAAACACTGTAACAACGTCAACTTAAAATAAAGTGTAACCCAGTTTCATAATACATCAGTTAACGTGAATCGATAACCCAGTGTGCTACTAGAGACAGTGGCCAAAAAATGCACAAACACGAAGCGTTATTTGTGTATTTATAGTCTCCGTTCAGCACCACCGAAAGCAATGCGATCCTAAAATGTGTGTTTATTTTTAAAACTGACGTGGCCAGCCAGGGCATTTAAATAGAACGAAACACGTAACGCTGTCACTCAAAGTTTCGCTCGCGCCTGAACTGAACTCACCTCCTCCGTGGCCGTGGGGCTGTAATACACGAGAATGACCGTCGTTAAGATGTTAATGAGGAGTCCAATGATGGTCAGCGTGTTCGGCGCGACCCATATCGGGATCTGCTGGACCAACCAGTTCCAGTATATCTGGCAGGGCGGCTCGAAGAGAGAGCGTCCGGCCGCGCTGTACTTGTGTTCCTCCAGTCGCTTGAGCTGGACCGCAGACAGCGGCTCCGGACACGCGCACATTATGATCGCTCTTTTGGCAGGGTCAATGCAATGTTTTGGTCCTAATCCCCAGGTGACCACATAGAAGACGACATTAGCTTGCGGTGGTTACGTGTGGAGAGTCATTTTTGATGAGCGGAACCGACAGGCTCCTCCGTTCCTAATAGTTGAGAGCAGATAAACATAGAGGTGCAGGAAACTGCGGTCCGGAAGAGGACACACACAGCCGGGAAATTTGAAAGGATGCGGTAATCGCGTCTGACCAACAGGGGCGCAGATGTTGATGTTCGGATTCACATTACTAGGCAGTCTTGTTGTTATTAACCTAATCTATTAAAATCGTTTTCTCTTATTGAAATAAGCTGAAATCAAATATAAATATTAGATGAAAAACTTATTTCGGTTAGTAGCAAAGGCAACATTTCTAATTTTGGCTTAAACACTGATTTCTGGGGGTAAGTATTTCTAGCAGAGTGCAAAGATCTGACCCAAATTAAGGCTTGAGCCCTGCCAAAAGAAATTAAAACAAAAAAAGTTGAAGATGATTTTTGTTTTGTTTTGTTGTAATTTAATTATAGGGGTTTCAATGGAGTAACCACAAAAGTTTGATTACAGTCATGGTGCATGTTTTCACCTGCCGATAAATGCTAACAAAGAGTCACAAATTGTTTTGTTAACAATAGCAACAATACACTGCTTTAGCACTTTTGATTAATTTCGCATCACTATCGGACAGAACAGTAACAGACCATAAATACTGTCCTTATTTATCACTGTGTTATAGATATTTGTTATGTTAAATCTCAAACACATTTTACAAGGTTTTACATGTGCCCCAATGTATGTACATTGTATGCCTTTTTGTCTTATTACTGAAAATTCCAAAAAGATAAAGTGCCCTTTAAATACCCGGATGATGCATTTAATTAACCGGGGTGGGTGGGTGGGGGGGGGAAATGTGGGATGTTGGACATTTCATGCACTAAATACAATTTAGGACCTATTATTTTGAGTTTCTTTTGATTAAACCAATCTCCTTCATTGTATTAACTCAAATGTTTTATTTCAATGAACTCAACCAGGTAACTTACTTTTTTTAAGTTAAACCAACAATATTTTTTTCAGTGAATTTCCTAATGGTTACCTAAAGGTTACAAAAGAAAAGGGATGCATTTTTATTAAAATAATATTTAGAAATGATTTAAACCCAAATATAGATAGAGATGGAGATGCACTATAGATTGATAAATAAAACATATTTTGTGCCCAAAAAACAGTGTTGTCAAATCTAGCAAGACAAACAAACAAGCCCAAAATAAGCTAAAATATGGAGAATGGAGCAAAGCTATATTGCAGAAATTTTTTCAAATAAGAAACTTTCTGAAATAAGAAAGAAACAGAAAAAAATTCATATAGAGACATTTATTCAACTTTCATGCTAAAATGAACATTGGCATGTACTATCAAGCAACCTTCGACAAACCTGTCTCCCTGACACTGACTTATCTGTCTGATCTGCCAGTTGCACAGTATTGGCATTGCTAATCTAAGTGGATTTCAGTGGATTCATTAGAGAATGATGGAAAGGGGTTGAAAAACTCAGGGGTAAAGTCAAACAGGCAGAAAAAGAAAGGAAAAGAAAGACAGAAACGGCAAAACCCAGACTTTGGACCACCCTCGTCTACTAAACCCCAGAAAAACGTAAATTAACTGCATCATCATTCTGTATCTGTAACTGACTGCTCAATGTCTTTCACAATAAAATGGTGGTATATTTTGAAGCTACAATCCAGTTTACTAAAGGCATGCATCTGAGTTTCAGTGGCAATTCTTAAAACACAGCTTTACATCATTTCACAGTGACAGGCGCAGACTTTCTAACTATAGATCCATGTCTGAACAAAGCATACCATGCCAAAGACACATATGCCATTATTTGTAGTAGTGACAGGGATTTCTGGGTAATCATTGGGTGAATCAGCCTTCAGTTGGATCCCTTCTTCTCTGACTCGGACTTCTCTGAGGTCTTAGACTCGTTCATGTACTTATCAATGAGGTGTAAGGGAACGCCTCGCTTCATCAGCTCAAAGAACGTAAAACCTCCTGAAAGAGGGGAAGGATAGACAGAGTCAGAGAGATGACACTGAAAACTATGAAACTACGAAATACATATGTGTTCTTCACAACATACAGTGGCCATAAGACATACTTTAAAATGTCTGAAAGTCTTTGTATTATATAAAATATCAAACCTAGTGCCATTTATTTTAAAGAAAGACAGCCCACACACACTTCTTAAGCAGAATGTTTCATAAAAAGAAGTTCGTAAGGTTTCAAATGATAAAACAATAGATGAATTGTTCAAAATGTAGACGGTTGTTTACCAAGACACCTGTGTGAACTTGAGAACTGATTCAAAACATCCGGCATTATATTGATACAGAAAAAAAGTATTACAAGCCTGAACATCATATGTTTGCAGACACACTTTTACTTATTACAAAAATATATACTTCAGCATGACCCTAATGCATTGACATTCAGCCATTTTTAAGTGTGACTTAAGTGTCCAAAAACCTTTTGGGGGCCACTGTATACAGAGAGAAGAGGTAGAGACAGACAAGAAGAAAAGAAAGACAGAAGACACAGGACAGGAATTTGTCAGTGTTTGGCAGGTGAAGCAAAAATGTTGAGGCAGTGAGTACAATCAAATCTCTGCAAGCTTTTGCAGCTATTCAGGCGCTCATAACACATTTCATCATTGCATGTCTTATCTTTGCTTGCTGTAGCATGTTGAGCTGCATGAGCAGTTGGTTGAATGTGCTTTAAATTAAGCTGCATATGCATCATTATAAATATACAAAGCATACATGTCGGTTCACAGTGAAAGCATCTGCAGAAATAATACATCAGAATCGAGTTTTGCTTCTGACCGCTTGGTCTCAAGCGAAAAAGGGGTAACATCCCATTTGTGGCAATTCATGTGTCGAAAATTACTAAGATTTTACTTTAGCAAGTTTACACTATGGTTTCATGTAATGAGTAAAGTATCTGTTACTTGTTACATTTATTTTGTCAAGTAATTAATACACATTACTTTTTTATTTAATAATGTACATTTGAAATCCCTTCTCTTAGGCTCGTTGGGAGAAATAGGGATACAAGGTGCACATGTATTGTGGGAGTTGTGTGAGCATGATGGATATTGGTCTAAGGAGTGTGTCATGCTTCATTGACGTACAGAGCGCAAAAAAAATTTCCCACCTAAACCAACATTTAGGGTTTTAAAACTTATATAGTGCTGGTATTGGTAAATATGCCACTTTAAAAGTCTTTTTGTGGTATAAACTATGTGTCATTGCATGCAAACTATGTTGGGTGGACGAACACTTAAAGTAGAACATCCTATTTCCAGTATAAAAAATGCCTGCAAGCCAAGCATAGTGCTTTCATTCTGGAGGAGAAAGAGTCTCAGTTAGATGCTGTTGAGAAAAAAGTAATTTATAAAATAATTCATAATTATTTTTTATAATGATTAGCACCAAATTGTAACTTTTAAAAGTAACATTCCTCAACACTGGTTGACTGTCAAAAGCATGCAAGGTATAAATTCTGTATGGAACAGAGCAGTTTTCCTGGTCACCACGATTCCACTAAGACATGTTCCTGGATCAACATAATTTGTTGATCCTGGAACAACATTCCTGTCCAAAAATGTAGTCCTCATCCTGTCCCTACCCCTAAACCTAACCCTACACATAAGTTATCCCTTAAATCAGAGGGAAACAATGGGTGAATAACAATGATGTAGAAGCACCTAACCCTGGTTGTAAGCCTACACTTGACATTAACAGTAAACTTGTTCCTCAAATCTGATTGGTTGATTGGAATGTTGTCCCAGGATCAACAAAGATGTTGATCCAGGAACATATTGCGCTTGGTGAAACTGCATTCACCCAGTTGTCCTATAGAACCTTAAACTGGTTCTTGGAGTTCTTGTAGAATCCTGTTAAACATTCTTGATTCAGGAATATAATTCTCAAATTCTAGAGCATTACACACCAGCAAAGAGCATACGCAGAATTATTGGCAAGCAAGGGATGCAGAATGAATGAAAAAATAAGCTTCATATGCCCGAAACCATATGAAAGCTTACCTTGAATGAGAACAACACAGTAACTATTCCTGAGTGATGACTGGGGGAGAAAAGAAAATACGGATTAAACCCAAAGTTTACGTGAAGGAGTTATATGTGCCTCAGGGTCCATCGCTGACTTAGTCATTACAGATTTAACATGAAGGAGTTAAAGGACATACCAAAGTCTACTAAGAGGGAAACACAGCAATATGGCAATGTATGACAGAGTATGAAAACATGTCAGCAGCACATGATATAGGCCCTAATATGCAAATATTGGTGTGTTTTCCGATTTTTTTTTATCAGGTCTAGGATTTTTCACAGACCTGCTAAACAATGTGCAATGGGTGTGACCATGTGAATCTGCTTTCTACAATCTGTTGCATTATGGGATGTGTGGTCCAGTGGCAGTGGTGAGATGAAATTGATTTTGAATTGGCTGCATGCTGTTGCAAATTCAATGGATTTTGCAAATACAAAATACTTAAATGGTCATATGGACCATAAATGGATCATGTAAGAGAGCAATATTATCATATTGTTCCAACACTGTACTTACCCTTGAAATCCACAGAAGAGATTGAGACATTGTTCATAAATGGAATTGTAACAATGGTGGACCAAAGTGCTGCAATCTTGTGCACATTAATTGGTTGGTTAGGTGTAAAAACAGTGTTTAAGTTGGAAATGAAGCTATAAGCTCTTGAATGTAAATGAACCCTGAATCCTTATTCAGTGTTTTGTTTAAGCTCTGTTGGTTACCTCATTGAAAACGACTGAGTTTTGAAACCACTTACAGTATAGAGTCAAACAGCGTTCTACCCAACAGTAAAGGCCCCGATATACTTCGTATCGTTCTTCACTTGGGGATCTATAAAAAGAAGTTTGAAATATCTTTGTAGTGATATTCTGTTAGTGAACGCTGTAACGTCATCTAGATGACTATATAAAAACGTGCTGCGTACCTTCCTCTCAATAACAAAATAAACGCACAACAAAAATGAAACCGGTGAGAAAACAGCAGTTAAAGCATCTGATCATAGAGCTCTGCAATTCGCCACTCCAATCGTCACGTCATGCTTATTTATAAACCACTTAATACAATGTATTGCCTTAAAGTAAGCAGCTTTACAGTATTAAACCATAAAAGCAGCTCTCCAGTGTGTTCATGTTTTACTCGCCTACGTCTGAGCTCGACGGTCTGAACGGAAGAAATGAACTGGAGAAGATTTCCATGTCAAAGAAGGCGGAGCCCCAGAGCCACACCTACCAATGTATTATGTAATCGCCACAGACCAATGGTACGATTGAAGGTGTTTACCAGCCAGAGTGAACTTCTCTCGAAAGTTCACTTTGGCAAGCTGTTTTGAACACCTGAAACAAACTCCAAACAAAGTTAATTTTTTTGACCAGTTCGTTCTTCAATTTCGCTTGAAGTATATCAGGGCCATCCCTATAACATCCCTCTTCAATAAAAACCAAGTGTAATATTCCCTATTGAATCACTTCATGACTATATTAGCCATGTATCCCCTTAAAAGAGCGTTCTTAATAAGCTATATCCATATTGATGATCAAATTAACGCACAGACTAACCTTTGACCTCTAGTTTGCAGTCCACCTGACCCTCTCCAAGGTCATTGACAGCCTTGCAGGTGTAAACACCTCCATCAAACGGGCTGGGCTTTCGGATCTCAAGCGTACACACACCCTGGTTGCTGAACATGCGGTAACGTGGGTCGTCTATGATGGGAATCTTGTTTTTCATCCAGATCACCTTAGGCTGAGAGCAGTTACGGAGTATAGTATGAATACACAGGAAACAACAGATAACAGCACTAGTGAAGAGGAACCAAAGCAGTATCAATCCATCAAACTCACAGTGTCACATGGATATTAATGGTTTTATTCAGTAATATAATCACATAGTAAGTGATATCAGGTGTAAACGGGGCCTTTATGTCTTCTGATCTAAATTAAAGTGTGCATGAATAACGGTTGAAAATGGACTTGCCTGTCTGAAACAAATAATATGGCAAAAGCACATTTTTTTAAAGGGACATTTTTTCACAGTCATCTCAATGGCAAAAAAGTATCCCAGATGATCTGAATTTCCCATACCTTTCTTGTAGAGTGTCCTGCTAGTCACTTACCCTAGGGTTGGCACGCACACTGCAGTTCAGGGTGGCGTTGTACCCAGCTATGGCGAAGGTGTTGATAAGCGGCTGAGTGAAAGTGGGCGGCTCGGTGAAGTCGCGGTCATTATACTCTGGGTTCTTCAGTTGCATGCCTGATTGAGAGTGAGAGGAAGAGGAAGAGGAGGAGGAGGAGGAGGAGTGAGAGGGGAAGGGAGAGTGGGACTTTGCATGATATAACCCGAGAGCTGTATCATGGGGGAATTTCCCTTATGTGATGAGGAAGAGACAACATTATCATCAGCATCGGCAAAGGCGTGACACACACAGTCTGTTAAAGATTAAATCTGCACTTGGGAACATACATGGTTACTGTCACCACAGTAATTTGTGGCTAGTAAACAAATCTTTGTGTTTGTAGTGTATAGTGATGCGTATCAGGGAGAATCATCAAATTGTGAAGCTACTATAAAGTGCAGAACATACCTTTAACATTCCAGGAAAGCCTTTAAATTTCCTTTGAGTCAAAACTCAGATTTTACACCAGGAGTGTGCAATCCTGCTCAAAAACCAAACCTTGATTAACAGGTTCAGGTAGTTCATGTGCTAAACTCTGCAGGCAAGTGTCCCAATTTGCATATTTTCCATTATAACACAACCTAAGTTTAGGATTAGTGCATCCTAAGCAGTGTTATTTTCATCATTAGTTTTAGTTTTTCTTTCTTTCAATTTTATTGGAGGGGGAGGGGGAGGGGATACATGCTCTACAGTAATTTGAAAGTGATTGCAGTACCAGTTTTGGCCACAATCTTACATATGGCTCCTTTAACAATAATAACACTGGTCCCAAATCCTAGTATGTTTAAAACAGTATGGAGGAAGGACCCGGATGGTCTAATATTTTTGTTGGATTCTGAAGTGTGAATATGTGTTTAGTTTTTGCTTGACATTTGAGTTATACTAAAATGTGAGAATTAATTAAAGTGACGGTTAAGGCTGTGAATTTAGCTAATTCTAATGCTTTCATACAAATAGTATGCAGTAAGAGGGCCTGTGATACTGGCACACTGTAAATACTACAATTATGTACTTTCCATCCCCAGCAACATACATACTTTTAATGTATATTATACGTATTCAAACTGGGACACATCCTTCATCTCCAAGAGCAGGATTGAGCAACCCTCCTTTACACCATGTTCAGGGACATGCATTTCAATTAAAATCCTGACTAAATATATACAGACCAAGCAGGACGTTGGTTAGTAAATTAGTGTTAATTAGGACAGCCCTCGGGTGCCAACGCTGTAAAATTAATATATATTAAAAAAAACACAAATCCACATCAGCCAGGCCTAAATTACCACTAAAAAGCAAATTTGTTAGGCTTAAGAATTTTAATTAAAACTGCTGCAAGCGATTGCATAAACTGCAATCAAGGTTTACTTTACTTTACTTTACTATTTTTTTAAACACTTCCCCTAGTAGTCCCACCCCAAATTAACGCCATTGGTTGAGGTTGGCTGAGAGCAAGTTTTTAAATTGGCGAAAATGCACAGATTCTGTTTTGCCGTTTACATGTCTATCATAGCTTAAAGATGCCATATTTTGCCCCTTTTCAAAGTATTGATTTTGTTTTTGGGGTCTACTAGAATGTTTTCATGCTTGAATGTTGAAAACACATTATTTTTCACATATTTACATTGTTGCAGCACCTCTCCTCCCAGTCTGTCAGTAACACTGTCTGGTTCCTGTCTCTATTAATCCCCTCTTTCCGAAAAGCGCAATGTGCTCTGATTGGTCGGCTGGATCAGTGTGTTGTGATTGGTCAACCGTTTTGAGCGTGTTTTGGAAATGTCACACCTCTTACCCCACGCCCATTACTAACCAGGCCTCGTACCCTTTTTTTGTAGGCTGTATGCTTTAGGCGGGAATTATTTAAATGGGGAATATTGTGCCTGACGAAAACTGAAGACAACAACTGAGACGTTTCAGGGAGTTTGGAAATAACGCTGCCTTCACGTGCTATCGGAAATTTCCTACTTACCACAAGTTATGATTATGACCTCATCGCATTCAAGTGCTTTGTTGTCGGAATTAACAGGAATCATGGAGGCAATCACACCAGGCTGATTCTTATTAAATCTTATTAGACCAAAATTATATTTAGATTCCCATTCATTGGCAACCATATAAACATTAACAGCGTTATCTATCTAGTCAATTCTGGAATTTCAGTCAAATACAGGCTATTTTCGCAGTGTTTAAAAGATACAATTGGCTTTTAATGTCAGTCACAACAGCAATCGTTCTCCCCTCCGCCATGTTTAAAGTTTATGGCCCATCCAGCTCAGGAACTTATCAAAATTATCCCAGAGCTTCCCAGTGGAAAATACAACTTGAGCGGCGATCACGTCCAATTTTTAAGTAGGAAACTTGTATTTATGAGAAATCCGATGCACATGAAGGCAGCATAACTCCATTTGTAGTGGACTTTATGCTTTGTAACTTTGCAGACCTTTTTTCATGCTCAAAAATGTAAAGAAAGTTGAAAATGTAAAAAAGTATAATAGGTCTTTAATTCTTAGGACATCCGAACATTATATAAATTGCATTCAGTTAAAAAAATCACTTGCTGCAGATTTGAAAAGGATTTACACAAGCAGTTAATTTACAAATGGGTAGGAGTAGAGCAGAGCAGAGCCTTACCTTCCTTCACGATGAGAGCACTGTTTTTAGTGGCAGTAGCACTTTCACTTAAGCCCACCATGTTCTCAGAGTAGATTCTGAAGAAATACTCGTTACCCACCACCAGATCTGAGATTGTGATGCAGGTACGATGGTAGTGCTCTACACATGTGTACCACTCCTGTGCCACACACACACATATGCTGGTCAGTCTTTTTGCCCTCTACACTTAAAATATTACACATATATTATTTTAAAACAAAAAAGTGAATGTACAATATATGTGTATATAACCCATATAAATAAAGAATAACATTTTACTTTATGTTTGAAATTTGTGTTAAATATTAGTATCATAGAAGTACAGTGAAAAGACAACCAAAGTTTTATTCAGACCATTGTCTTTTTATCAGCTTTCTGAATGGTGTAGCCTGTTATGGGTGCATTGCCGCTGTCCTTGGGTGGGCTCCAGTCCAGTGCTACATTATTCCCCCAGACCTCTTCGATCTTCACAGCCTGTGGTGGGCCTGGAAGATCTGGGACAGACAGCAAAAGAAAACGTAACCTTTAATGTAAAAATTACAACCCACGCAATGCCACTGAAAACCAAAGTGGCGCATTTCAGAGAAAAAAAGATACAAATAAAAATAACCTAACCTAAGTGTGCACACCCTTTTATAAACCCTGTTATCAGATTCAGAATTAACTAATCATCAAGCTCATGTGAAATAGTATACAAAGTATACTAGACTTTTTATATCCACTGTATTTCTCTGAATCACATATTAAATATCATATATTTCTTGATTTTGTACAGTATTATTATTAATCTGAATTTTGACATTATCAATATTCAGTATTGTTATTGTTAACTGCAACTATTAAATATCATTTCATAATTGAAATAAAGCTGAAACAAAATATAAATATTAAAAAAAAATTGGAAATGTTGCTTTGACACTTAAAATAAGTACTAAAATTGCTAAAACTGAAATAAAAATTCATTTTAGATGATTAGAAATATAAAAAAAACTAATAAAAATGACAAAAGCACATAACAAAATTACTAAAACATAAACTGAAAAATGAAAATATAAAAATGAAACCTTATTCAAAATATTAATAAATACTCAAATAGTAAATAAATTATACTAAAATAGCACTGCCAGACTTTTTGTTTTAAAACTGCATTTTTCTTAACTAACCGACTATCTGGATGTCCAACATGGCCGTGTCGATATGATTCTCCACTTGTACGCTCAGTTCATATTTCCCAGAATGCTTGCGCTCAGCTTTGCGGATGAACATGATGCTGTCACAATCTGAGTTACGAATGCTGATGGTTTGTTCAATCGGCTGACCCTCTTTCGACCAGTTGACTTTTGGCCTTGGTTTACCCTAAAAGATAAAAAAAAAGGTTTTGACATTTTCTGTCATGAGCAGGAGGGAAGAATTCGATAAGCTTGGGGTTTGTTATCATGATCTGTTGGCTCACCACAAATGGCACGACGAGGTTGACGACTTCGCCAACCTTTCGAATGTACGTCTGCTTCAAGTGTCGAGGTATGCGAATCTTAGGAGGCTCTGTGAGATATGTGTTATTAGTTTACATTAACTAATGTGTTTCAAATAGCAAAATGAAAGTGGTAGTTGACCCTCACCGATGACCTCTTTCACCAGTATGGAGTGTTGGGTGGTGCGTGGTGCACTGGCCCCAGCAGCATTTATGGCCTTGACACGCACTAAGATCTTGGCCTCCACCGGCAGACCAGTTATAGTGTACCTCGTTTTTTCTGTCAGCTCTTTATTAGCAGGAATCCATTCATCAGCTGTAAAATAAAGTATTGCATAAGGACAAAATGGCATGAACAGCCACCAGTTGAGAACCACTTCGTGTGTGTAGACTTACTTCCTTCAATGCAATATTCAATTAGGTACCCATCAAGTCCTGCGGCACCGATCGTGTCTGGAGGTCTCCACTTCATAGTTACTGTGTCATCTGTGACGTCATCCACCACCAGCATTGTGGGTTCACTGGTCACAGCTAGTAGGAGTTCATGAAAGTAGTAATTATTGTTGCTCAAAATTTTCCGTCAATATTTTGGATAATTTGTTCTAAAATAACTAGTGCAGCAAATTATTTTCCAATTGCATTCTTAGTTGCATAATGAAGTATTAAGTATCACTCCATAATTTGTATAAGTATTTTTTCCATAATTTGTTTTAAAATAATAGCCACAAAAATATACATCCTAGATACATGATTTATATTATGTATAGTTTTTTTTCCCTATTTTTATGAATCTGTTTATTTTAGATTTGTGAAATAATTCTCAAATTCATCCTTAGATTAATAAAAATAAGTCCCTACATTTTTTTTAAATTCATTTTAAATATATATATATATTTAAAACCATAAAAAATAAATATATTTCAAATGCATTATTGCATTCATATTTTCTGCTTTTTACCATTTATTTTTTTCATTAAAACTGATCTTGATTCCCACATTCAAGAGTGTTTGATACATTCTCAAGATCACACCCATCTTTAAAGGGGCTATATGTAAGAATTGTCATGTATTCATTGCATTTTGTATTGCCAATGTTTGAACAGCTTGTAACGAAACTTAAAAATGAGACCTTCCCCGACTGCCTAGGTTGTTTATGAAAGCCTGATTTTTATGTGAAGGACTCGTTTCACCGAGAAAATACAAAGGATGTGACGGTTACACACGCTCCAGAGAGCCTCTCTGAAATGAATGCTTTTACAATGTTCAGGATAATGCCGAAAGAGCTATTCTGCACTGTCATGTCAATGTGCCATGCAAAGAAAATGAAATAATTCAAACTATACTCTCATTTAGTCAGATCTATATAGTCTACCTATAGTCTCAAACATAATTTATATTCAAAGAACAAAAAAAAACGTTGCCGTGTGTATATCAGGGCACTGAATCACGTTCAGTCTCTTGTACATTACCTGTGCATGTTTATTTCAAATTCATCCTTAGATGCATAACTTCTTTTTCCTCTATATTCATATATAGATTCAATTCATATAAGAATTAATGTTACTGATTATATTTTGCAGTATTTTTGTTAAATTTGTTCTCATCATTACATGCATCATTTCTATTTTTTACTTAGTTTATATTTTCATTAAAACTTGATTCACACATTCAAGTGTGTATAATATGAATATATTACACTTTAGCCTCTGTGACCATAAATTAATTGAAATCAAGCTTTAGATAATTCCAGTTTAAGTAATAATTTACCTAAATTACAATTTTTGTTTCTTTTGTTTTTCATATCTGCATTATTTACACACCCTGATGTTGTTCCAATTTCTTTTTCATGGAACATAAAAAATATTTTTTGAAGAACTCTTCTTTTAATCCATAAAATAATGGCCACAAGTGTGTACCTCCACACCACGAACACATGTGAGAAGAGAGGATCACCCTGGTATGTCATGAATTTCACGAGGGCTCTCATTTGTCTGGACTCTTCTATTCTTGCACAACTCTTCGTGTTTAAGCTGTGACTGAAGAAGAGACAGTATCTGATCTCATAACATAATAATCCGCAGATGGGTTGGCAGCCATTATAAAGTCGTACTCAGTATCTTCTAAATCTCAGGCTTCTGCTGTGGAGGTCACAGACTGAATGTTTTGGATACTGGTGTGAGCACAGCAACACCTGTTGCATAGGAGCCCAAATAGGAACAGACAAGCTCTGGCGTCTCTGCAGTGCATTCTGTCTTGCTTAATGGCACAAGCCTAAATGACCATATTGCGTGTTGTGTTGCGTAATAGAGATGGTGCTCATGACATAACTGATTCGAAGAGACACAAAATCCCATTAACAGTACAGATGAGCCACTTGTGTACTCACCCAGAGGAATGAAAGGTTTGGAGGGTTCACTGGGTTTGGAGACACCGATAGCGTTAACAGCAAAGATTCGCACCTCGTACGGCACACCTTCAATCATTTTTTTGGGCTCGAAAGTGGTCTCTTTGCAAAGGTCAAAGTTCAGCCTCATCCATCGAGAGCTCTGTTTCTTCTTTCGCTCAATGAAGTATCCTGTGGTAAATTAAAAAAAAAGAATCATGCTTTAAAGACCTTTTATGCTTTTTTTTTTCTACATTTCCAACTTTCTTTAGTGTGTAAGGTTGCTTTAGTGTTTCTGGACTCCCTGAAACGCCTCAATTGTAGTCTTCCGGGAATGTATGTTCCAATAATATCCAATATATTTAAATAATTCCCCACCTAAGGCATAAGCAAATAAAAGGTGCACGTTTGTTGAAACGATTATGATATGATATGTTATGATAAGCGGTTGACCAATCACAACACACTGATTCAGCCGTTGGCAGAGTGGAAATAGAGGTGCTGCAACAATGTAAAATATGTGAAAAATAATGTGTTTTTAACATTCAAGCATGAAAACCTATTCTAGTAGACCCCAAAAACAAAATCAAGACTTTGAAAAGGGGCATAATATGGCCTCTTTAACTTATGTTATGCTAATAAGAGCTTCAAATGCACAGCTGCATATTTAAAGAGGTCACGTCATGATTTTTTAAACTCATTTCAGTTTTTTTCCCCAGAGGTCTACTTATACTGTAACTTTCTGAACTTTACTAGCATTATGTTTTATTTGTTCATCAGGGACCAATTGATTCAAATGGTTTAAAATGGAAGCGTAATGGAGGAAATGATTTACATTTAATTGAAACATTATTTTACATATATTAAAATAGAAAACAGTTATTTTAAATGATTTTTAATATTTCACAATATTGCTAGTTTTACAAATACAGTCTTGGTGAGTATAAGAGACATTAAAAATATAGGTAGTGTAATGAGACTACAGAGAAATTCCAAAGTGTTTTTCGACATATAATTTGAAATAACTCAAAGTCTAAAATTAACAGGCTTCTAAAATATAAATATGATGCCGTTTTTATGCACAGGAAGTTGATTTACCAAGAATGGGGGAACCACCGTCATAGCGTGGAGGTTCCCATGTCATAGTGCACCAGTCTCCACCCACATCAGTAACCAGAGGAGACTCAGGGGGATCTGGGATATCTAGATGAAACAAAATAGGATAAGATTTACATCTTATTAATGTCATCACCCAAACAAATATTATGTTCTCTCTGGGGAGAGTGTCTTACCCACAACTTTGACCTTAACACAGGCCGTGTCTTCTCCAGCTTCGTTCTGAAGGACGATCTTGTAGTTTCCAGAATCTTCTCTTTCTGTGACATCAATAGTTAGGCAGGTGTGGTCTGCAAATGTTTCTGCACGAACTCGATTTCCTGTATCAAGGATGACCTGAAAAACCCATTTAGCCTAGTTTAATCCAGGTGTTTCTGGTTCAGAAATATATATTTCTTTATATTTTCTGCAGAAAAGGTTGGTCATCGCTCACCCTTTCTCCCTTCATCCACACCACTCTGGGTGCTGGTTCTCCACTGATGGGAATCTCCAGGCGGAGTTTGTTTCCGGCCACAATGGTCACCGTGTTGTCCTGGACATTCAGTGCCTCTAAGTGCACCCTGGGGGGATCTGCAGAATTAATCCAAATGGGATTCTTTCAGAGAGCTTATTAGCATAAGTATGATAAGAGTCTGAGAACTTTCTGGATTGTTGCTGGTACCTATGATGTGCACTTTGGCAGACAGCGTCTGTGTGTATCCCTCAGGAACAAAGGTGTAGTCGCCGGCATCATGAATGGTGGAGCTCCCAATGTCGAGGTTGTGATTCCTGTAAATTGCATATAAAGCACAAATGAAAATGAGGATATATACAAGTCATCCTTCACTCCCCTATTGAGAAGCACTCTTATAGACCATCTTGGACCTGCAACAACAGTTAGCACCTGGCTATACCAACTTAAGGTGGTCAGGATGGTTTTTGGACCATGGTGGTTGGTCGACCAGCTACTGACCAGTTTAGACCAGTTAGAAACCAGTTACCATGTTCCACAGCTACTAGCTTAAAGGGTTAGTTCACCCAAAAATGAAAATTCTGTCAGTAATTACTCACCCTCATGTTGTTCCAACCGCGCAAGACCTTCGTTCATCTTCGGAACACAAATTAAGATATTTTTGATGAAATCTGAGTGCTGGATCACTTGTCCATAGGCTGCTAGGTGACCGAAACTTGCTGGCCCAGAAAAGTTATTAAAGAGATCGTTAATATAGTCCAAGTGACTACAGTGGCTTAATCTTAAGTATATCAAGCGACGAGAATACTTTTTGTGCGCACAAACAAACAAAAATAACGACTTTATTCCACTATTCATTTCCTTCTCTCTGGGCCTCGTAGTGTTTTTGCGCAGCGCGTCTGTGTTACACGTCATCACGCATCACACACATGACCAGCGTCGGCCAATAGTGAGCCTACGTGGTGACGTGTAACACAGACGCGCAGCGCAAAAACACTACGTGAACCAACTAGAGGCCCAGAGAGAAGGTATTCTCGTCGCTTGATATACTTAAGATTGAGCCACTGTAGTCACTTGGACTATATTAACGATCTCTTTAATAACTTTTCTGGGCCATCAAGTTTTGGTCACCTAGCAGCCTATGGAGAAGTGATCAGCTCTCAGATTTCATCAAAAATATCTTAATTTGTGTTCCGAAGATGAATGAAGGTCTTACGCGGTTGGAACAACATGAGGGTGAGTAATTACTGACAGAATTTTCATTTTTGGGTGAACTAACCCTTTAAGCTTGATTTTCCCATAGGGGCCTCCAGTTGATACAGTTCTAGTTTTAAAATGGTGGACATATTTTATTCACATATCTATAAAATATTTATGTGCAGTATATGAGCTGATAACCTGGTATGATTGAGGTTTAATATTGAACGTGTAAGTCGGCATACTTGGTTTTGTGCAAAATGTTGATACGGTCATTGGGCTGGATCAGCTGGCCGTTCTTGTACCAGCGGCCCGGGACATTTCCGGGGTAAATCTCACAGTTCAATTTAAGAGGCTGACCCAACAACACTGTCTGACTCTGTAGATCCATTAAAATCTTCAGAGGCTTCACTGAATCATCCAATCGCATGTAACAGGAAGGAAAACAAAGGGGGGAGGGGAACAACATTTAATGAACAGGAGAGAAAGGGATGAAACAAAGATGCTTTCGATGCTCTCAGAAAACAATATTATCATACGGTCAACTTGAACGTGAGCCTGACTGGTGCCCCCGGTGGCCATTAGGGAGTAGGTGCCAGTGTCGTCCTTTGAGGCGTCATCAATGATCAGCCAGTGTTTGGTCCCCTCGCTTTTCACACGGTACCGTGATCGCACTCCTGTGGGAACCTCCACTCCATTCTTCATCCTTTACCAGACAGTCAGCACAATAGGTCAAGGTTTTTTACTCGTTTTACTTTGTGTGTCAAACACAAACATAAACATCTAAAATGTCCATCACACATACCATTTAACTTTTGCTCCTTCCTCAGACACTTCACACTCCAGTTCAATTCTCTCGTTCACTGTGGTTTTTACGGGCTCCAGCTCTTTCACTATGTTCACAGGCAGTTCTATAGGAGGACCAAAGGAGACAAAGGATCATCAAACACTGGCAGACAGTCATTATTGTCATTACTGATCAATTCCATCACAGTTAACTTAAAGTATGAAATCGTCTGGTAGGCTGGTGGGTGGATGTACCTTTCACAAACAGTTCAGTGGTGCACTTCTCGTCTCCTGCAGTGACTGAGTAAGCAGCGTCATCGCTCATCTGACAGTTGTTAATAACCATTATCCTTTGAGTGCCTTTATGCTCAAAGATATACCTGCACAGTCAATTCATTAGTTACTGAAAGGTAACATTTCAAAGGCTAATTTTACTTTACATTCTTAACTTAGCATATAACAGTTCCGAAGTGGAACATCATTTATGGCACGATCAGTTAAATATTGACAGCAGGATTGTCAAGAAAAATATTTATTTATTTATTTCAGTCATTTATTTATTCATTCTGTCTTTTAGTCATTCATATTCAGTCAGTCTTTTGCTATCTCTTTTATTAATCCTATTGAATTCCACTATTGAAAGTCTAAGATAGGACAGTGAAAGCAGAAATAATTGATATTATACAGCAGTTAGTTCTGTTACTTTAATTTCAGATACACAAAGGTTGATCCTGCTTTGGCTTCTTTTATAAGTGTTTTCGTTGGCAGAGGAAAAAATAGACAAAATAACTGTCCATGTGGTGTGTCAGTTGTGTGTGTGCTGATATTCAGTACAGCAGCACTCTTGCTTGTGTGATAGCTCAATCATTCCATTGAACATATGCAATATATTATACATACAACATGGAACTTAAACCATCAGAATTGATCCATACAGCAGAAATGGGGTCACTCCTTTGGTTCAGATATACAAGACAGTCCTGAGGAATGGCTGACTTACTTTCTATTACTTTGTGGTGAATAGAGGAGCCAGAGCAGCCGGAGCACAGGATGGAGTAGGTGGAAGTGGAGGTTATAGGATACAGGTGGGATCACCATTGCATAACAGACAGAAAGGATAGATAGACATCATGCCTACTGTAGATCAAACAGGACTGGAAGAGCTATTAGTGTTACAGTTATTCCCCCAAAAAGCAGGGAATCCCTGGGATGACCATCATTGAAGATAAGCAACCAGAAAACTGCATGGACCACCCAAATGGCTTTAATTTAATTGCTTTTACAAAGAAAAGTGGGTTGATATACGCTGCCATAATTTGTTTAGAAAAGAAGATTTCAACAAAAAATGCATATAACAGCACCAACAAAATTATGCCAAATAGCTTAATCGGTGCAGTGAAAAATATAAAAATATAAATAAAATATTTATAATACAAATATAATAAGATGATCTGTTTTATTTAAAAAAAAATATATATATATATATAAATAACTATTTGTACAATATTACCATAAAACATTTCTGCATATCATAAGAGACAAATATGCATTTAATGTAAAATATTCAGGTAGCTTTTGCAACTCTATTAAAGTCCTGTGAGGGTGGTGGTGCCTTTTTCCTGTTGTTAATTTCTCATTGTACACTACATTTAAAACTTCAAATGTAGCTCAAGAGCTTCACATTGGCCTTCACTCACATAACGTCCTTTAAACATTTCTGGAAGTTATCATGAGGCACAGATTAATGTTTTAAGAACGTTGTGTGTTTGCCGGGTATGAAATGCTGATGGATCACTTGTGTGTGTATAGCAAAGTGTGTTTCTGCACCCCCTGTGACCAGCAAGCCAAAGAACACAATAAATGAAGGGTTTTTAAACAGGTTGGCATTTTCAGAGGGTTTTATATGAGCGTGTTCCTGAATGTAGTTGTAAAAAAAGAGCGTGTAAGAATAGGAGGCGACATACTTTGGAGTTGGGCGGATCTCTTGTCCGTTCTTGTACCATTTTAACTCCACAGTTGGGTCAGCAAGGTCCACAATTAACCGGATCTTTCCGCCTTTGTCCGCCTGATATGCAGGATCCAGTCTCTTGGCAAATGCTGCAGTGGAAAATGAATGCAGATGAATAACAGTGTTACAAGGGAAGAAATTGGCTCTGTGGCATTTTCAAAAGAAACAATTTAAACAGTTCACCCAAAAATTTAAATTCTGTCGAACTCATCAGACTCTCGTTCATCTTCGGAACACAAATGAAGATATTTTAAATGAAATTGAGAGATTTCTGTCCCTTCATTGACAGTCTACGAAACTAGAAAGCATTCGCTTATATTTGAATAAAAGCCTAAATTCAATCTGTTCATCATATAAAGTGACCAAGTCTCTTCAGAAAATTTGGACTAAACCGCTCAATTCAAATGGATTAGTTTTACGATCTCTCATCTCTCATTTTTAATGAAAAATATCTTCATTTGTGTTCCAGAGATGAACGAAAGTCTTGTGAGTTTGGAACAACATGAGTAAATGATGACAGAAGTTTCATTTTTGGGTGAACTATCCCTTTAACAATATATCTGAACTGAATACTGCACATTATCAATCTAACAATTAGCACCTTCACTCTTTTTCTCTTCCTTTTTGGTTTTCTTCAGTCTTTTCAGCAGGCCTCTGAGATCGGTGATGCCATAAGTAAAAGCAATCTTCTCATATTCATCAGGTCGAGCGTTCTTCAAAATCTCCCACACGTCCACATCAGGAGTTTCTTCTTGCTTGTGTTCCCTGACATCACAGAGCAGTAAGACAGTATGAGGTCAGAGGTCATGGCTAGGGCTCTCTGAACATGTGTTGAGGAACCAGATCAGGATGTTCCACTACTATCCTCCTTATTTCTAGTTCCTCAAGACATGTCACACAAAGAGATGGGCTGGAAAATCCCTGCTATGTCATTGGTAACCTGTTACAGGGAGAGATGCCTCACTAGTTTTTAGCTACACGGTGGATCACATGATCAAGGAAGGGATGGTACTGTTTATGATCGGGAACACGAATTTAGTGAGAAGCTATTACTAAATAATTTCACTATGATTGGAAAGGATAAGTGAAAAGTCAGTGAAAAGGGGAACATTGGGTTATCATGTGGTTAAACACATGATCGTGCTCATGATGGATGTACAAACCAAATCATTTACTAAAAATGTAACATTTGATTCAATGTATTATAATGAAAATTATATTAGGAAAATTTATAATTAGAGCTGTCAATGTAAAATTAATTTAGCGCAGACCTCAGAATGCGTTATTAAAAGTTTATCTGTTTCAACTTGATATGGCATAAAGACCAGCAAAGTAAATAGACCAACAACAAAAAATTATGAACATCATTTCCTAAATAGCCAATTTTTTTTAATTGTTGGTCTATTTTATATTTAAGTAAATAGACCAACATTTAAAATATGCAGAAAGAACATTATTATTGAGATTATGATGATAGAAAGACAGATAGATAGATAGATAGATAGATAGATAGATAGATAGATAGATAGATAGATAGATAGATAGATAGATAGATAGATAGATATGAATTAATCGACAGCCCTAATTATAATCCTTATAATTCATTAATAGTAATCTGTTGACTCTGTCCTGTAGTTTAAACTGTACCCATCTCTTTGTAGAAGTCCTATCTAAACGCATCTGTCAATGTAGGTTGTTTTCTTTTATATTAGGGTTAAAAGTCAGGGTTTATTAGGAGTGAATATTGTTGTTATACATGATCACAGTCGTTAAACATGATCAGGGTTAAATTAGTAATCATCAGCTTTTGTCATTCAGCCCTCTTCTTACACAGACATTTCCCTGAATGTCCGGAGGTAACATTATTATTTTCATGTGTTTAATGTGTGTTTCAACAAGTCTGCAGTTGCTCAGGCAAGTATTAAGAACAGCGAAGGTTTGCAGTTGCAGTTGCGTGTCTTGTTTCTCGAGTATAAACAAAGATTACATTAACAAAAGTAGCGATAACACTATTTCACAGCTTCATGTAGAAGTGTTCCACCAACAACTCGTAAATGAGTGGAAAACGTGCCCTTTTCGTCAGGTTCTGAATACTAAAGGTTTGTTTCCATCATTGCTGAGTGTTGCTGAATCTTTAATGAATGCTGTCTTTAAATAAAGTGTTACCAGACTACAGTAGGCCAACACTCTTGCTTATACAGTTCCTGTTCAGGTCATGCTTGGGAAGCTAAAGGATTATAATACTTACCAGTGATAACGTCTAATCGTTTAATTACCTACGATACTAACCTGCCGTGTCTGAATGCGTGAGGAAGAAAAAAAGACAAGCCAAGATAATTTTCAAACTTTTTTCTCTATTATGCAGGAGTTTAACTTCTGCTATTTAGCTAACAACAAAATACTAAAGCAAAACCTCACAAAAAAAAAGAGGCAAAACTCCAAAAATAAGTTTGTGTGATTGATGATATTTTGTCTGATTCCAGTATTTCCTTTATGTTGGCTACAAAATACACTTGCACCTAATTATATGCCAAAATGTGTATTAATAATAACAATAAATGGCACATAAATATTGTTTTCCACATTACAGGATGGTTAAGGGCAGAGTGGTTGCTTTGTCGCAGTGAATGACATGAAGAAATATTTTTAGGAGTGTAAAAATATATTGTTGGATTTTGACAACAGTGTAAAAGAAGGATTGAAGAAAAAGTCACCCCTGTCAGGGCATCGGGAAAAAAAATCGAAAAAAGAAAGAAAGAAAGAATTGGTCCCCTGTGGGGGCCAGACTGGAGTTCTCACCTATGTTTGAGAAGCCCACTAAAGTCAAGCTCGCCTGCATCGTCCTGGCCTTCACTGCTGTTGTTCACAAGAGATTAATGGAAATTGAATCAGAAAAGTCACAAACATCAGAATCAAACAATGCTAAAAGAACAACGCAAGACCTGCAATCTCTGCATCCAAACGAATGCAGGATTGAGGTGCACACAATAACCTTTCGCTTGGCGGCCGAGTACCAAAGCACTGGCGTTGGGCGAACTGATTTGTGCACAAACTACCAAGGGTGTTCTCATGACAGATTCTCCCAATGTTACTTTGGGAGAACAGTATGAGCTTGGATAGTTTGCGTTGCTTTCTGACACATTGTTGGGGTGGAAGTTCCCAGTGCAAGCGTTGGACAAGTTCAACACATTGGTTTGGTTGGTTTGGTCGACGGGTTGATTTGGTGGTAAATATATTTGAAAAAATGGTTAACTGAGAACTTTCTGGTAACCCAGCCCGTCATCAAACCATGTTTATACATCGGTTTGTTGAGGATTACTGGAACAGAAGTCCTGTTTTAATTGATTAAACATTCACAGAGAAGATGTCACTGTAATGCATCATTTATGTTGGAAAAGAATATTTTATGTTTTTTAAAGTCAAGTAGGATAGCCTATTGTAACATATAATTTATATATACTGTATATATATATTGTAAATAATTGAAATATAATTTTATTTGATATATCACTAATATATTTTACCTTCATATATTCACTACCAAGAATTTAGATATGTTATACTGACATAAAGTAACATTATCGTCATTTGATATTTTATAATGATTAATTACAGTACTTACTAAACCACACTTTTTAAAAACATTTCTGCCATTTTGCTGAACATTTCTATATATTTCTCTTTAAAAATTATTTTGGGGGAGGATGGTCCCCCTTTACCTTCTTTTGAAAGCTGAGCGAATATCAATGCTCTGAGAACCCTCAGGGATTTCTGAGAAGAAGAAACAAAGAAAAAATGGATGAAATACGATAAAAGGATAAAATGTACACTAAAAGTTTGAGGTCTGTAAGATTTTTTTATGTTTTTGAAAGACGTCTCTAATGCTCACCAAGGCTGCATTTATTTGATTAGTAAAAACAGTAATATTGTGAAATATTATAACAATTTAAAATAACTGTTTTAATTTAAATAAATTCCTGTGATGGCAAAGCTGAATTTTCAGCATCATTAGTCCAGTCTTTAGTGTCACATGACCCTTCAGAAATAATTATAATATGCTGATTTGCTGCTCAAAAAACATTTCTTATGTTTATCAATGTTGAAAATAGTTGTTGCTGACAATTTTTTGTGTGTGAAATCATTGATACATCGTTTTCAGGATTCTTCGATGAATAGAAAGTTCAAAAGAACAGAATTTATTTGAAATATAAATCTTTTTTTAACATTACAAATATCTCTACTGTGACTTTTGGACCATTTTGACGTGTCCTTGCTGAATAAAAGTTTTTCTTCCAGAAAAACTTAAAAAAATCGTAATGACCCAAACTTGGTTGTGCATGTGTCTTTGTAAGTGTTTGTTGTGTTCAATCAGAAAACAAACCTTTGACCTCCAGGTCAAAAGAGCAGCTATCAAATTTGTCTTTGTAGGTGACCTCACATCTGTAATTCCCTGCATAGTTCTCCTTCGCCTTAATGATGTGCATCTCAAAGGTGTGAATCTACAGGGAAAAACAATGCCAAATATTGCTTAAAGAATAGGAAAGTTATGCAAATGCTTCTTTACAATACGTTGGTTGAGCGGGATCACCTTGGAAAAGCGATCAAAAGATTCTTTAAGCTGAAGGTGCTTCCCAGTCTTGCTAGCCAGATCCATCCACTTGCCCTTGAACCACTTAATGGTTGGTTTACGAAGCAAGTCTTTGGCCTCCACTTTAGCAACGAAGGTGATGTCTCCACCTTTCAAACAACAAATTAAAACATACTGCAGTTGTGTTTGTTGAATAAACATTGCGAGATCCTAAAGATGTGCATAAGAGCTTAAAGTGCCTCTATGTGCTATTCTAAAAGTTCCTAATTTAGTTTTGGAGGTCTCCTACAATAGGTTTACATGCATCCAAGGTAAAAAAACACTCATAATATACATTGAACATCACCTAATTTCTAAAAGAGTCTGAAAACGGTTCATTCGATGACACAGTCTCTCTAAACCCTTCCTTTCCGAGAGCCTGCTTTGCTCTGATTTGCTTTGGAAGTGCATGCAATGTGGATTTGCTTTCGCAGCCAAGAAAACAGCATCTTCTCGACATGTTGAAAACACAAAACAAACTCTTCCAGGCCTCAGCTAGTGTTTGAGGCAGGCATTATGCAAATTTGTTACTGGAAGTAAGACTGGAAGTAACTGACGACTGACGACAGAATCGGTTCTTTCTCTTGGGAGAAAATAACTAAATTTTTGGTAAGACGTTGAACTTTGGAACTTTGCAGACCTTCAACATTCACAAACATCTATGCAACACACTACATGAAAGGTAATTTCTGAAAAAAAAGCATAATAGGGGCACTTCAAGAGTGAACGGGAACCGTTACAAAGCTGCATTTACTGACCTACATTGATGGAGCCACCCTGGGGCTTTTCAATCAACAGAGTCGAGAGCGGTGGAGTATCAATCTGTTTGTCAATGTCCTCAGGAGGCTGTCCATCCCCCAGAGACCACACTGATCATTTTGGAGAAAGAACACACTTATCCCACTTATACATTTTTGGTAGCTTTATAATAACTTTCATATTATGTGTAAAACTTTTTAGATAATTAAGTAGTGCAAATTGAAATATCAATATTAATGCCCATCTATATTTCTATTCAAATATATTCAGATTTTTAAATGACTTAATGAAAGTTATTATAAAGTGTTTTAAATCCATATATATCTTGCAATCGTCCATTTGCCTGAACTGACACACATAATACCCAACAAACACACAGTGACACATCGTCATCACACATTGCTGCCACAAAGCAACATGGAAAGCATAAAGACACTGAACAATGACCTTTAAGAGGGAAAAAAGAGAATCAGTTAACATATGTAAATATACATTGCATTGCAAAATCATTGCGGAAAATATTCTGATTGCTCAATGAGATTTCACAGATTTTTTTTTAGTCAATGATCAATGAGATTAAATATAGTATAAATAAAAAACAAACTGTGCCATTCATTTTCCCATGGAGTGTGAAAAAGCAGATGATCTCCAAAACCCCTCCAGTTTCTTTCAAGATGGGGTTTGGGATTATTACAGCGCTTTTTACATTAGGCTGAAAAGTAGTTTACCGGTCCCATTTGGCTGTCCACTGTGGGAAAATGAGGCAGTGAAAGCGTCTTATGATGCTTTGTCTAGACCAATTTCGGCCTTTGTTTCCGGATTTCTAGGGATCCGTTAAAGCCTCTACTGTAGTTATAGAATTACCTGAGTCTTTTCTCCCCCTGGTTGACTCAGGGACGCTATCATCTAAACAGAGACAGAGAGAAATTTACAGCATATTATAAGAAATAGTACTGTAAAGTCCATTGCGGCCAACACACTGTAACACACAATTGCACATATAAAACATGAACTGAAAGCAGGAACAGATTGTTAATGTCATGCGCCATTCCGTACATGTTCAAATGTCTTTTCAGGAATCATTGTGCTTGACTGCAATAAAAAAGATTTGTATATTTACATACAACTATTAGTTTTTCATTTGCAATTAACGTTATATCTTTAATTTTATTATAAAATGAAAAATATTATATTTTAGTAATGCATTATGGCATAAGAAATATGTTTTATGGTGACATAAAAGACCAGCATCCTCAGAGGAATTTCCACTTATGTTGCAATGGTGCACTGGAAGTAAATGTAAATTCACAGGGCAATGATCTCTATCTGCTATAAGTAACCTCATTAATCCTGAACCTGTTTGCTCAAATGAATAGATTCACATATAATCTAAAAATAAACCCCTGGATCAAGAGTAATGAGGGCATTAATTAATAAAAGACTCTTACTAGGAAGGTCAATAGAAAGTTTCTTGGGTGTGCTGCCATTCTCTGTGAAAGAAAACAAAATATTATTCATTATGAGGATCTGTTTCACCAAGGTAAGGGTTGTTTATCGGCCTAAAATAGAGACAATTTTCAATTTAATACAATGTTGCATACTTTGACAAATTTAGCTTTTTTTATAATACATTTTTCCTTTTAAATTAGCCTTTTCTTTGACTTTACTATACATTTAAAACATCATTAAAATATTGTATTATATGCAAAAACTTTATGTTTGCACAAACATAGTATTATGTCAGAAATCAGACATGATCAGATGTCAACTCTTCCTTTATATAGATATATGATTATATTTGATATAAAGGGTCTAAATGCTTGTAGGAGTCAGGCAAAAATCACAAACATTAAGTGCATCTGTTTTCGCATACATGCGTTCCTTTGCTAAATCTATTTAGCGCAACCTTTAGCTTGTTTTATCACCGACATGTTCATAGCAACAACATTAGTGAAGAACAACAGTGATTTGATGAGGATGGGTCATCATGGCTACCAACCTGCTGGAGGTGGAGGTGATGGGGTGCTGGCGGTGACATCATCATCTTTATCTGAAATAAAGGTGTGATTGACACATACACCCACCTATCACTGAACTCCATTTCCAGCCGTAGACCAAACACAGCATGCATTTGCACAGTCAAACATGAACTTTAAATTCACCATGAACCCGCTTACAAATAAAAGATGGAATGCTGGCAATGTTTACATGTGTTTTTGACAAGAATGAGATGAATGTCATGTTGTATATACGTGTGTGAGGATGAAGTGCGATAAAAGACAGAAGCGATATGTATGCCATGCAGGCTATGGCAACACATGTGGATGGAAGGAAGTGTGGTTATATTTTGGCTTCGGTTAAACCCATGAGCATTATTTTGCAATACACAAAGAAACTATTGCAGAAGATTCAGTTTGTTGCAGCAGGAACAGATTTGATCTTCAGCAACTTGTCTGTACTTAAATACTTGAAAAAGCCACATAATTAAAGCTTCAGAGAAAACACAGTGATGCTCAAAAGTACATACACACATCTCCACACAAAATGCACATTGACTGATATACTTCTCTTTGTCTTCCATTGGCATACCTTTTAATGGGGTAACTATTGTCTTAGCAGACTTCTTCAGTGAAGGTGCTGATCAGTATAAATTCAAATGTTAGAGGACACACAAATACATTTAGACTACTTATAAACTGGATTACAATGTCTTAGTCTGGACTTTTCTTACTCTTTTGGACTTGCTCTGGGATTTACATCACACACATGCAAGCTAAAGGTCACATATCTTACAGGCACTGTCAGTACAGAGCTTAAAGGGGAATTAAATGTAACATTTGCAACCTAACGTTGTAAGAAAAAAATGATCTTTGAAAATAATTTGATGTGAAGGACTTTCCTGTACAGGTTTAAGTGAGAGAAAACTTTGAGTCTTTGCATGCTAGTGAGAGATCTGGTATACTCTAGGAACACCTGGGTCAAAACATGTGGTGCCGTTATAACATTATTACAGATCTGTCTATATCAGATTTTTAAAGATTTATTTATTTATTTTGAAATGGACAATGTCGATTATTCAACATCCAAATAGATGAAAATGTACTCAAGTTAGCCAAAGGCTAATTTTCATTGGCAGTCCCTTTGCCTGATGTTATTAGACAGGAAAACTAAAACAAATCATAGATATTTAGACTTATTTAGACAAATATATATCAACAAAACAAAATATGATGGAAAATACTAATGGTTATGTAAAGTTTAATGCTTGTATTGCTGTCAGTGATTATGAAAGTTTTGCTTGAAATCAACTTTGCTTCCCACATGTACTTGACCTGGATCGTATTAAACTTGCAGTGTTGGGGAGACGGTAACTATAATCTTACTCACTACAAACGTTTAGCATTGTAACAGTAGCTTAACTATTTTTTTTTTCCAGCAAGAATTGATGTAGTGCAAGTAGAAGAAAAAAAAATTCTTTTTTTTTTCCAAATAAATGCAGCCGTGGTGAGCATAAGAGATTTCTTTCAAAAACATCAAATCTTACCAACCCCAATCCTGTTTAAAACCATTACCGTTTTTAACGGTAGTGTATATAAAAATTATATATATATATACACACAATACACTGTGTATTTATATTTAAAATGAGAAAAAAAAAAGAAAAGAAGAAAAAAAAGAATGTTTGTACAGTAAATATATTTGTTAAAAAAATTGTTCAAATGAGAAAAATGTAAGTATGTTTTACACAAGAATGAAGACTTAAAAAAAAGCTGTTTTCTTCTATAAGGAGTGGGTTGTCTTAATTATTTAAAAGTCACATGACCAGATGAACATCATCCATCTTATCTCACTCATGGCTGAACGTGAACAGAGCATTCACTACAATAATGGTCAGTTTTCAAAAACATTGAAATACCGCTACGTTTTCAAGCAAGTTAAATGTTGTTGCCCAATTGCAATCCTCATTGTTTTTATGTACCTTGTAGCTTTGCAAACTACAGTCTAAAGGTAGCTTCCCCAACACTGACAACTTGTTATTGGAGTTTTACTCTTAGTAATACTCACCAGGAACTTTTGAGGTGCTGGGCTCCTCTTCTTTTACCTCAGTCACCTCGACAAGCTTCTCAGCCCGTGTTGGCTCTGGCTCATTGTGCCCATTCTCTACAGGCTCTGTCACTATTGGCCTTGTGTCTGTGACCTCACCCTCTACTGGCTCTATTTCAGTCACAATTATAACGGGTTGTGGCTGTGGAGCCGCAGCAGCAGGTATGGGTACGGCTGCCTCTGGTTCTGTGACAGTCACTATGACCTCTGTGTCTTTGGTTGCCACTTTAGCCTCTGTACAGCAAACACAGCCAGGCTAGAGCAGCAAGACTTCAGGAAGCCAACTTCAACCCAGCTGATTACACATGCACACTCTCATATAGATGTAGAGTAACTAAACTGGTCAATTAAGTGCAAAAATAAGTCAAATATGTGTTTTAATATGCATTTTTATTTATATGAAATGTTATGGTAATAATATCTTTAAGAATTTTTTTCAGGTCCGTTTCAATTTAGTCAGATGTAGTCACTGTACATCTATGAAACTGTAAATCCCAAAAAGAAGCAAAGTACATCCAACTCTGCAAGCATCTGTACACTTGTGCAAGATTAAAAACAATTCAAAATTCTATTCGTTATTCTCATACACAAAAGGTTTGCAGATGTTTTAGTATATATTTATTTAAAATATATAATTTAGTAATATAATATATAGGCGAAATATTACTATACATATTATATATTGTAAAAAATTTAAATATCCATATATCTGTACACACCAACTACAGCCGTAATGAGAATTTAGCATTTCTAATGCAGTCAGCTTTATTTTGAAAGCACAATAAACAGTTGATGCCTACACAGATGTCTTTCTGTGGGTGTCATTTGCTTCTTTTCATATACTTTACCTTCACATCAAACCTCTCCATATACAGATGTGCATTTACTCAATAAAATCCTGTCATCCATAAACCAGAACAGGCATTAGTACTGACGCAGGTGTGGGTTAAGGTGTGTGGACCACCGTAGTGTTCGCTTGAACCTTTTGGGCCATGAGGTGTGTGTGTTTACCGTAGTTTGTACCGTATGTGAGATGATTTACCTGAACTGTTGTGGTCACAAAGGTGATAATTTGGTGGAAATCACAGTGCCGCAAACACAAACACTCTCACACACGTGAGGTAAGAGTGCTGTGGGTAAAACTGAGAAGCGAAAGAAAGCAAAGGGGGGATTTGGTTGAACACCTACCTTTTGGTGTGATCTCAACCGAGTTCTCAGATGGGGCGTCACCAGAGACTGGGGCAACATTCTCTGAGTATGTGACAGACATAGCGGAGGAATGCAAGTGCCTCTTTCAAAGCATGAAGCGTCAGCAACACAAACAGACACATACATATGCTGAAGGACAGGAGACGATACAACATACTCACTCACAGACACTTACATGTATAGCCTATACAGATAAAAATGTCATTACATACACAAAAAGACACAGTGGACCTCCCTCAATTATAAAATACAAGCAAAAAACTTCTGCTTGTCTTTCAGGAAGTCCACTGTCAGGACAGAGGAAAATGGAGAATTCCCCAAAACATTCCTGTTTTGGAGAGTAAAAGAAAATGAAATGATCTCTGAAGCATGAAATGGACATAATTTTACAATGATTATTCTTTTCTTTTTTTTAAAGGGGATGTAGGCTATGTCTCAGTACACTAGTATAAACATGGGCCAGAAATGTCATCTGAATCAACAACCCATGATCATCTGGACAGAATACAGGGATTCAGACCACTTGATTGATAACTAATCAAGGCATAGCATTGACTCATCTGTTGAATACTTCCCATTTGCACTGCTGTGACCACCATGTTTGCACATTTAGACTATACCAGTGCTGTGCGCTTATGACCTTATTGAATGTGTACTTTGCTGCAGAAATGCCCAACTTATGTCATACGAAACAGGTCCACATCAAAGTACTTAAAGCCTTAGACACTCATAGAACTCAACTGGAATCAACCGGTGGTGTATTTGTATCAAGAATGTAGCCTACTGTAGATTATAATTAGCCTATTTATTCACTTTATTAGGTAGCCAATGTGACTCCCTAAAATACTTCAATGTTTTTTTTTTTTTTAAAGTCTCTTTATGCTCATCAAGCCTGCATTAAATGATCAAAAATACAGAAAAAACAGTAATATTGTGAAATATTGTTACAATTTAAATAATGGTTTTCTATTTTAATATAGCCTACTTTAAAATATCATTTACTTCTGTGATAGTAAAGCTGAATTTTCAGTATCATTACTACATTCTTCAGTGTCACATGATCCTTCTGAATCATTCTAAGATGATGAGTTGATTCTCAGTTATTGTCATTGATGGAAACAGTTGCTCTGCTTAGTATTTTCTATAATATTGTGAAATATTATTACAATTTAAAATAGTTGTTTTCTATAGCCTATACTTTAAAATATAGGCTATTGTATTCCTGTGATGCAAAGCTGAATTTTCAGCATCATTAGTTCATGACACTTAGTCTTCAGTGTCACATGATACTATCTTTCTGCTGATTTGCTGCTCAGTTATTATCAATGTTAGAAACAGTTGTTAATATATTTTTGGAACCTGTGGTACTTTTTTCAGGATTGATGAATAAAAAGTTAAAAAAGAACAGCATTTATTCCAAAAAAATATTAACAACTGTTTCTAACATTGATAATAACTGAGCAGCAAATCAGCAGAAAGATACGATCATGCGACACTGAAGACTGGAGTAATGATGCTGAAAATTCAGCTTTGCATCACAGGAATACATTAGCCTATATTTTAAAGTATAGGCTACAGAAAACAATTATTTTAAATTGTAATAATATTTCACAATATTAGGCTACTGTTTTTTTCTGTTTTTTTGTTTTGTTTTGTTTTTTAATCAAATAAATGCATGCAAGAGACTTCTTTCAAAACATGAATGTTTCCAAACTTTTGACCGATACTGTTTTTTGTATAATTTCACGATTATTTAATTATTAATTAAATATGGCAAAGGTGCGGTCACGTTTATCGTTTTCCGGTAATTTTTCGCGGGCGAAATCCAATTATTTCAATAGGAATCCACGCGGTTTCTCAAATTAACGATCGACGCAGTGAACAACTGAAAGCTGCTTGATTTGTAAGTAGCCTAACATCTGTTTGAGCTCTTACATTGCTACAATATTGATAATAAACAACTGACCTTTTATGACCGCTAAAAATCAGTCTTCTAATGTTACCCCACCTTAAATATTTTGGCCGCGAAACTTTGTTTCACAGTTTACAACTGTCACGCTGATACTTTCACGTGTGTCTCTCCACTTTGCCACTCGTTTCCAATAGCTGCTACACCTTTAGAGAACAGCAAATTGGCGCCATCTTTTGACTCAAAACAACCAGACTAGTAATGCTCTTGGATTACTAAAGTATTGATTATATGATAAGAATGAATGTTTTGATATTTTGAAGTTTAGCAGCCCCCATTTAAACCAAAAAATACATCGAGCTGGATGATAGAGAACTGTTACACTGGAGCTAAATATATTAGCTATAGCTTAGCTAGTCTAGAATAAAATGTGTTCTTTCTGTTTTCTCAGTATGATTTCTAGTCAGACTGTTTAAAGTTTTTTTCCCCCTCCCAACTATTGAATCTCGTTTATACATTCACTCATAAAAACCTATCCAGGGTGAGGCAAACAAGGCTTTCTGAAGAAATTCACCACTCACCTTCAGGTTGGCCATCATCTGTCAGGAAAAAGAAAGAAAGAAAAACAGCTCCATGAAGGTTACTTTATTTTAGGCAGGCTAATGAAGCTTTACATATTTCTACAATATTGGATGGTAGGCTACTGTGGCCCCCAATTATTATTTTTTTGACATTATTTTTTTCCCATTAAAAAAAAATCCAAGTGTCATTTGCAAACAAATGTGCTTGTGCTGTCTTTAAAATAAAAGCCACTTGGTTTTATATTTTGTTATCAAATATAATGACATTTTACTGTCTGTATACTTTTTAGGCTACTGTATGCAGAAATATATGAGCTTTGTTTGTCTTTAAAGCATTCAGGTTTAAACTGGGTGTCAGTGTGCAGTATTGTGTTAGTTGCGGTGCATATGGCTAGACTTATAGCAAACAGTTTAAAGAAGCACATGTTGACACAGAGTTACAGTAAACCCAGCAGAGCATGATGAAAGTGTTCTTACAGACCCTAATGTGATTAGAGGAGTTAAATAAAAGCCTAACAAGATCAATGAGCGCATACATCCCTTGGTATGATAGTTCTAAAATAAACCAGCGGTTTTATTTATAGATTACCATAGCATTGACACGTGATGGGCACCTGACTCTTTTTAAAGCAGACAAAGCTGCAAATGATCTAATCTCATCTTTGAATGTAAAAGCTGTGATGCTAAATTTATGCGCATACAAAGACAAACATGAGGTCATGTGATGGGATTTTGAGCAATAATTTTGAGTTGCTGGATAGAAACCTGAACATGAAGTACTATAGGAATGCAAATTCACAAATGAGATCTCTTTAACATTTCATTGCTTGAGAGCAATGAGAGTAAATGGAGAATAAATGGAGACTTTTAGAATATCCTGCTTCTCAGATTTACACTACAAAAACTCCTAATCTCACATGTGTCTCCGAAATCTGCACTCAAAGTCAGAGATCTCAAACTTCCAGGGATGTTTAGGAAGAACATTTGAGACCAAGTTGAACGTCTTGGACCATTGTGAACTCCACTAGGTTTCCTGATCTCTTAAAGAGCAACAAAACCTTCCTCTGGGTTATTACGTGATGTAAATGTCAGCAGCTTTGTCTCAGACCCGCTCCTGTTGCCTTGGCATGGGCTGCTGTGAATTCTGTGAGGATGCCAGCCTAGTCTGATCATGGCACAAAAGGATCTCTGTGAAGCACTCGAAGAACGACCGCTCCATTCCTGCCCCCTGCTGTCAGGAGCCGATGTGAACACCTGTGCGTTTAGCCTATTGACATTTTTGACATCTCTCAGCTTTCAGCTCCCTCGTTTTTTGCTGTCTCTGTCAGTCCATCTCTCCTTCACTGGGTATTATCTTCAGTTCATTGTCACATTTTGTGCACACTGTACTGTAGGACATCATGTCCTATATTGCATTGTCTCCTCAGTCGTCATCACATGGTGTAGCTAAAAACTTCTCAAAAGACTCAAGTTCGCTTGAATTCATGAGACTTGGGATACAATTATATGGGACCATCAGAAATGTAAAGAGACATTTAGATGGTCTAACTAACATCTGAAAGTAGAGATTTGATCACTAAAAAGATAGTAATAGTAATCATGATTATTGTAATGATCTCCCCACTAAACAGTATGTAATTAATAATCATTATCAGTTTAAATCTTGTTTTTATGCATGTTAATTAATCTTTTGAGGCACAGAATTTGTTCACGTAATTATTTTACCTCTTTTTTTGTCTTGTGCATGTCGTGACAATGGAAAAAAAATAATTTTGATGTTTTTTGCATGTCTTTTGAGACACCTAATCTTATTTTATCTCCCTCTTTTTTGTCTTGTGCTTATTGTGAGAAAAGCACTAGGCTATATAAATGTAATAATATTAAATCAAGATGTTTTTGCATGTGAGTTAGTCTTTTGAGATATCTAATCTTATTTTATGTCTCTCTCTTTTGTTATCTTGTGCATGATGCCATCCTACAGGTCATGTCTTTTGGACACCTCAGCTCAGATTTGGCAATGACGTGGGTCCTTCCACCCATAAAAGAGTCATTTCTGTCACCGTTAAGCTAGCTTGTGTGGCATTCTGCCCGTTTCGAGATCCTCCCTGGCTCATCCAGCAATAACGACAATTCTGAAAGGTATTGTTTTACCATCGCAGTGCAGCACAACAGTATGCAGGTATGTTCAGCTGTCCCTACTGCTGTCGTGAGGACAGACAGGCTCATGACCACCCAACCCCCCCCCCACCCCCACCCCCCACCCCCATTCACACAAACACTTATTACTAGTCCTCATTTCAGTCCAACATTTTCAGTCACATGCTTTTTAATTGATAAGCGAACGCACTGTGGCTAACTTTTGATTGTCACAAATAACACAGACTGAAAATCTTCCATAATCAAAAGGTTAAGAGGGCATAGATGCAGCTTTTAGTTTGAGAATCAGTCTTTTTTTAATTGTTGTAGTTCTACAGTAACAAAGTACAATTGCACGTGGAAGTCGTGCTAACTTTGCTGGCACAGATAATGACAGACATCAGAGAGCAGATGACAGCTTGAATGTGTTGTTTCTCTTGGTGTTGATTTATGAGTGGGATCTGACATGAAGGAATGACACTTCGACTTCTTTGAATGAGAAAAAAGTGAAAGTGAGACATGCAGGATCCAAAATTAACACTCGCTCAAGTAAAAGTTTCCAATTGGCTGGTAACTTTATAAGGAACTGTTACATAATGCACAATAGTTAAAGTGATTGACGTGCATAATTCAAAACTAATGGCATACAGACCATCTACAAATAAAACATCTGAAAAAATGTTTTTATAGGATACCTAAACTTTTATTTTCCCAGGACTTCATGGGAAGATAACTCATATATTTAAAAGTGGAATATTTCTCACATAAAAACTCTAGAAGTCTCTTCAGTGCAAGTTCACAGAGAGATAGAGACCAGGTCATATATGATGTTGCGAGTGACACAATGACCTGATCTGTTTCCCTGTTTCTCCATTCACCCACCATTAGCCGGAGAAAAAGTTAATTTTGGACCCTGGATATACGCCACCCTAATGTAGGGTGGGTTTGACATGGGGATTATTTCACCTTTGACTATCTTTAAGTCATTAGTCAAAGGGCAGCTATTACCCTGATACGCCTCCAGAGATAAACTTTCACTGATACAGGCTACTAAGGTTTTTTGTTTCCTTCCATTGTTGTTTTCCTGTGGGATGCTATTTGGGATGCTGTCATATGTAGAGGTAGGTCACAACCTCCATCCTTTGATACTGTTTATCACAGAGATCAAAGTTCAAACAAACAAGAGCTCAGGATTCTCAGCATGATAGAGACATAAAGTCACTGGATGAAAGATAGGACTAACAGAGAGAAGAGAGAGAGCAATGGGGATTAAAAGTCTGCTCATTCTGAACTATTCCAGGGGTCTGGAATCCAGTTCCCCGGGGGTCCAGCCCTGTTCATCCCTCATCCAGCCTTTTAAAGCCTGGAGTCAACGCTCCACGGCAACCCCAACCGCCCCCCCCCCCCATCAGCTGTTCCCTCAAATTTATGAGAACAATCATTTTCTTTTTCAAACAGACATGGTCACAATGTCTAATACTCACTCTCTCTTGAGGTTATTTGTGAAAGGCATCTACTGTACATGAAATCCATTGTACTTTAAATATTATAGTTGGCACATCAACTACTTTGTTTTCATCTTTCACAGTAACCAATTCGAAGTCTCATTGTTTGTTACTTGAGAAAGGAACTACTTGTACTGCAAAAAGCATTTTCTTAATCACAATTTCGTGTCTTGTTTTCCGGTAAAAATATTGAAACATCCTTAAAACAAGATACATTTACTTGAGAAGCTAAATGGTAATAGTAAAAAAGGTTTGTTTTTATTTCTTGTTTTAAACATTAATCTTTGTAAATCTTATTATGTTAATGCTAAAATCAAGGTAGATTTAAAAAAAAAAAATAAATAAATTAATTGAAGATATATTCTTTTATTCTATTCTTTATTTTATATTCTATTCTTCCTTATGTCATTCCAAAAGAAAACCCCTTTCAGAATATTTAGATGTTTTCACTGGAAAACGAGACAAAAATACTGATTAAGAAAATTATTTTAGGCCTTTTGCCTTGATGGACAGATGGTTTTAGTCACCATGTGCATCCTATCCAAAATCTTTTCATTCATCTTAAAAATCTGCACAATCAACTGGATGGCATTTGCGATGGGCGACGGGCACGTCTGCAAACCATTTACAGAAATGAATCGTGCCACCTCCCTGTTTATGACCATGTTTATGAGCATCATCAAAATAGCAGCCGTAACATCAGTCTCCAAGATCGCCCTCATTCTGCTTCATAATCCCCATTGTCTGTTGTTGGACGGATCCTTTCCAATGTGCTTATGTTTAGAGGCAGATATTAAAATATGAGTCATCCTCAGAAAAAAGCTAAAGAATGACCAAAAATAAAATTTAAATGTCAACGGTGCTTGTCAAGAATGATGAAATCTCATCGCATAAGAGCTGTTGTGCTCATGGGGACGCAGTTCCAAATGTCGAAATCTGTCTGGCATAATAATAATTTTCCATGATAATAATAATAATGTAATGAAACTCAAAGGACAACAACACACAATGCCGCATCCTCATATTTCTCCATCCATCCATTAGGCAGTGGAAGCTGATCTCTATATCATCACCCCTGAAATATTTGTCCATCTGTAGGCGTAGCATCCCCACTGGGCCATCAGCATTGCATCATCCATCAGCGATGCCTCTGGCACTGCAGTAAAGCTGGGCTCTAGGACTTGTAACCCAGCGCCGGTTAAGTCACCACCATTCCATACCCAGAATCCTATGCAGCTCAGCTGACTGTGCTCTCCTAATCGCCTTGACTATGTGCCATCCATCATAGCAACAGTCATGACAATAGTTGCTTTGTCTAAAGATGTTTGGATCACCTCATCATCCAGCACAATGTGAATCCCAAAGTCGCTCCCAGAATTCCTGATCATCCCTGAGCTTTTTATGTCTGCTTGGGTCATTGTCATGACTGCAGGGATGCAGCAAAGCAGCACTTACTTCTAACCAACCACCTTGACCTATACATTATACTCTATATTTTGTAGTACGTTATATTGTGTACACTGTCACATCTCACACAGCTGATAATACACAATTATCTGCATTCTTTACTTTCTCAACTTTGTATATGATGTATGTGTGTCAAATGCAGTTGGGCAAACTCACCAAGCTATTGCCTAGTTCAAGCCTATTTGGCTCATAAACTTTAGATTAGAATCAAAACTGGTGAAGCAAATCAACAACACAGTGCGGCTAATTTGTTATCAGCATGTTTGTTAGTAAGGTTGAGGTGATATCACTCATTAATGTTGTTGTATGTCTTGATTTGGTAGAATAATTATAATAATGTCTTGCCATCCTAAAACATCTCTCTACCTTTTGCTCTAGTTTTCCCATCAGACTACAAGATCTGTGGCGTGATGACGGACAGAATTCGTTCTCACCTTTCTTTGTGGGCTCAGGCATGTTGAGCCGTTCTCCGGTGGACCGGGCACCAGTTGGAGGGGTTCAGGGGTGAGTCTGGGCTGCCCAGTATGTGTGGCAGGAGGTGTCCTTTAGCCAGGGGGTGTAATGATGGAGAAACAGAGGTGAGGAAAGCTGCACCAGAGACTGTGGAAGCCAGTGAGGATGAGGGCAACGCAGGAACGTGAAGGAGAAAGTAACAGATCTGGGGGTGATGAATAAATGGGGTTTATATAGCGCTCATCCTAGCCACTCCTCTCTCTCTTTGATAATGGAGCCCAAAAAGATCCCTAACACCTCCCTCCCCTTTTCTCCTAAAGTCCTGGGGATTAGATGTGGCTCGCTGTGCCCTGTCTCTTCACCAGCTGGAGCCAGACAGCAAGAGGGGCTTTTGGATAACGTTGCATTGCAGAAAAAAAGACGGTATTTCTGTTGACAAGTTGGCATTGCTTTGAATATGTCACAAAGAGACATAACTTATTTATATACAGAATGCCTGACACTTAAATCAAAATGATAATGAGTGTATAATTTTATAACTGGCATAATTGTAATGTATAGAACGATATATTTCATAATTTATAATAATGCAATAATAAGATATATAATAAATAACATTTAATAAAATATAATAAAATAAAATGTCAGATTTACAATTTATACATTTTTATATGAAATATAAAATAATATACAATATAATAAAATGTAATAAAATAAAAATATAGAAAATATAGTCATATTTTCCATTTATTTATTTTTTAATTTATAATAATATATAATCATATGATATATAATAAATAACATTGAATAAATGTATATATTTTTATAATTAAAAAATATTATATAATAATAACTTATACAATAATAATAGTAAAATATAATATAATATATTGGGTTTTTTTTACTTTTTAAACTTTTTTTTTTTTTTTTTTTACATAAAAAACATCTAGATTAATATACTGTCAGCAATGTGTTTGTAATGAAGAGACGACCCTGCCACAAGGCCCATGTCAAGGGCATTGACTATAGGGTCAATGAAATAGATATTATTAGGTGATGCTGTCATCCAGGGGTTCCCAGTGTCTAAGCTCCACCCTTTCCCTAGAAGGCCTTTGGGTGATATTTAGGGCTTAGTGAGAAAAATAGGAAACATTCACTTCACCTTGCAGCCAAGTGCCAGAGATGATGTGGATGTAATGTGGATGAGGGTGATATGAACAAGCCAGGACTATAAATTCTGTTAAGATGCCTGAGCAATGCTTTTAAAGTCTATAATTAGAAGGTCATCCTGAACCCTGACTTTTGACATATCAAGCATGGAAAGATGGTGGGATTGTTGTCATTGTCAAGACTCTCATTATCCTGTTAACGCTTTAATTTTCACTATAAATCAGGCCCTGCTTCTTGCAGACGTGACAGCAGTTTGCACAGTGAGTCCCCAAAGCTCTAATAGTCTTAGTGAGCAGTTACATTTAATTTGATATATTATTTACAGAAATTTGAAATGTATCTTAAATAATAAAGAAAGATTTGAAAGCAATCTGCTTGAAACCAAATACATTATGCTAATTGTAATCTATTAATTTCAGAAAATACATTAAATCTCATATTCAGAAAATCATAAAATTCATACTGATATTTTTTGGTGTGCATAATGTTAAAAAGTGATACAAATGTCCTGATAGCAAACATCAAACAAACCTAATTATTAAAAAGAACCGTATTCCTTATAGTTAGTTTGGCATAATCTGTGTGCCAAGCAAGTCTCTTAAAATATCAAATAATTTGTCCTTTTTATGACATGACAAAGTTATTTCAGGTTGTAAGATGTGGTGTGACTCTTCATAACTGATATTTATTAATTATATAAACATTTTTCAAAAGCATGTTAAACCTATATGAACACAAAACATTTCTAAGAACGTGGAACTTGTGTTGTCTGTGAACTTCTAGTTAAACTGCAGACATGAAAATGGCAAAGATTGAGAAAAAAAAAGAAAAAAAAGTCAACTTCTCAAAAGGTCACATGAACGGCAGCAAGTAATATAAGATGGTTCTGCTGAGCCAGTAGCATATTACATATTAAGCCAGGAGTCTTCTTTAGTAAATTCAGGCTGTTCTTGTTTTGAATGACTCTGACGGGAATTAGTCAGAAGTCATTCTATCTGTAGCAACACTTGCCATCAACGAAATCCATGTTTAGAATGGGAATTTTTCACAAAAGCATGTCACACCAAAAGTATGTGGTCGCATTAACAAAATTAAATTGGAATCTCTTTCTGACCTGGCTGTGTGTGTTATAAGGAGGTTATGAATGTTGTGCCATACTCTTCTATCACAAACCATCTTGACTGATTTTGAGCATGATTTTTTTGGCCCTTATTGGTAGAAGAGCCTCCAACGAGGGGCCCATTTATAACCCTGTTGTGTACAGCTCTTAAGACTGGGGTGCTGGGGAAGTATCATGTGGGCCTGGCACAAAGTTCACACAAAACCATTTGGAGCAGACTGCTGGTTAAAGGTTCATGTCGCCCATGGGGATTTAGCTCTCACGGTCACCATAAAAAGCTCAGACGAGAGAGTCACAGTGGCACCTGCCTTGACAAATGCACCCATGCACACACACACACACACACATAGGAACCTAAACAAAGACGAATTGATATCGCCTCAGAATTTCAGCATCTCGTTAAGATTCAGTATGTTCAGTTCTCCCTGTGGAGCAGGCAGTGCTTCAGATATAGTGAGTCAGTAAAGCACGAATACTCACTACAGAAATAGATTTCACTCCTTCCTTTGAATAAAACACTGTGGGACTATAAAGGGTGAGAAACACCATCTCTGAATGGCAAATTACCATTTGTGAGGAGGACCCTGTCAGTCAGTCAGAGACCAAACCAAGAATCTGTCTTTTAGTAGGGTGCTGTCAACAGGTCTGGGTCCAACTTCTCTGATGCCATTGAAGAAAAAAACACAACAGCTGCTTACAGTGGCTCCAAAAAGCATTTGAATGCTTAGGCCAGGCTTAAAAATTTAGAAATTGTATTGCAGTATGCAACGAAATCTCAAACCGAATGCCATTTATTGTAAAGAAAGACAGCACATGCACATTTAGCATTTCATTAGTTCACAATGGCAAACTATTAGATTATGCTCAAAATATTGACAAAAAGTTATTGTTTGGCTTCATGCAGTCACTAAAAATTACCTATGCTGTAAAAAAAAAAATTTCCACAACTTTTTATCTTTTGTCAAATCAACGTAATTAATGTGGTTCAGATAACATAATATTTTGAGTTTCTCTTTATTATACCAATCTCCTTCATTGTATTAACTTAAATTTTTAATTTCAATGAACTCAAAATAACATATAACTAACTTACTTTTTAAGTTAAACCAACAATATTTTTTTACAATGTAATTGGACAAATTGATAAGAAAAAGTTTGCTCTGAGAAAAGCATAATTAGTTTGCAGATTTCACTTGTTTTGTATGCACTTGTTATTTGCAATATAACATAACATTCATTAAAAAAATGTATGTGACCCAGGTTTGACCCACCGAATTTTAACCAGCTTTGTTGTTAAGTAAATCTAAAACTAAAACTATTAAAAATAATTTTCATTAATTGAAATAAAGCTGAAATAATATACAAATATTAGATGCATCATGTAAACTTAAAACACAAGAACAAATGAAAATGATGACAAATGTTGCCTTGGCAAATAACTGAAATAAGTTGAAGTTGAAGTATTAAAAATGATAAAATTAAAGCTAAATAGAAATATAAAAATGACAAAAGCACATAATTAAAAAAAAAAAAAAATTAAAAAAAGACTGACTATATATGCAAATGTATACCAATACAATTTTATTTATAAAAGACAAGTTTATAAAAGACGTACTTTTTAAATGCATCAAGATATGAAAAATCTAAACTTAAAAAAAAAATACAATTACAAATGTTGCCTTGGCAACTAATTGTAATAAAATACGTTGAAGTACTAAGAACAATATAAGTTAAAGCTAAATGGAAACCTTAAAAATGAAAAAAAGTTAAACCTAAACTGCTAAAACCTAAACTAAAATACTGTAATAATAGTAGTAGTAGTATATAAATAATACTAAAATAGCACTGAAGTGAACAACAAATATATAGAAGATGCTTTGCAATGATTTTTGCGGATTTGTAATGTATAGCATCGATGATTGTTTATGGTATTTTCTTTTTCATTAATTAAGTTGGTAATAATTAAGTCCAAAAAACAGAAGGAAAAAAGCACAACTGTAGTGAGTCACTGAGTGACAATCAAAATAAGAGCAGTGTAGCAGCTTTGCCACCTACTGGGAACAAATGAGTAGTGCGGGAAGAAGCAGACATTTAGTCTGTTTTTATCTGGTTTTGTTCTTTTCAACTGCCAGCTTAAAAGCTGATTAAAAAAATCGAAAAATATCAAAAGAAAATGATACAAAAAGAAAAAATACATGTTTAAAGACATACTTTCTGCATCAAGATATGCAAAGAACAGCAAAAAGTCAATAATTTGCTTAAGAGTCTGTTATACAAAACACCATATTTATCACCTTCTTATGAAACATAACTGAGCAAGAAAAAAAATGAGAAACTAATTTTACCCTTCTCCTGTTACCAAGGCAATTAAGATATCATGAGAGCAACAAATAATGACCTTAACACACTGGAGACAATCATTCAGCTCTCATTTCGATGCTTTTTTTATACCATATTGATTCCGTAAATTAGAGAGGGTAGCAACACTGAACTGGTAAGTCAGTTTCTTTTTCACTTTAATGATCTCCCCCGAGCGGGCGTAATTGCGTAGGGCACGGGACATTTTCTGGTAGGTCATGGGCATTCTGTTCGCCTTCCTCTGGCCCCACAGCTCTGCCACACGCTCCTTGTGCCTTGCAGAAAAGCGAAAGACGCCGGCTGACGCCGGCACCCAGGACACGCAGTGGGCCATGCCTGGGTCCTCTAGCATCTCAAACAGGAAGTGGAAAAGACGTAGCTTTTTCCCTGCAATCATAGAGACAATTGTGGTCAAAAAGCGTTTATGTGTGTGCAAGGGGTGGGCAAAGGCCTATGGAAACTATTTCCCATAAAACAGGCTTGTATTATGATAGGCGTAATTAAGATAAGCATCTCTAAAGCATCAGTGGTGTACACAAGACCAGAGAAAATTAGAGAGAACTGAGATTCTATTTGGCAGTTATGGGTAGGACGAGCCGCTCCCGAGCTGCAGTTCCCCTAGGTTATTCCTCACCTTTGAGATAGCATCTAAATAAACCACAAAAGCAGAACTGACCTTTCTCTGCAGGTGTAATGCTGGGTAATGATTCGGCACACTTTTCAGGTGTTGTATTCGGAGTTAAAGGTCTCTCTGGTCCGTTTAGGGCATTTAACACTCGCCCGTCGGGTGCATTGTGAAGGACCGAAGACTGATCGACTACGGTGGTGCCGTTGCAATTTATCCCGCAGTCTGTATATGAGTCAGATCCGTTTGCTTTGGCCAGAGATCCCATGACCTATTCATTTGACAAAAGCTCTTGGTTTTAAAGTAGAAAAGAATGAGTGCAAGAATGACACGACATGTTGAACTGAATAGTTCACCTGCTCAGAAAACTGCAGCTGGGACTTGTCTTGCTCTAACACATTGCTGAATTGCTCCTCACCAGGTAGCTTCTCTTCAAACGTGTTCATAACTTCATCAGTTGACATGGCACAGAGATCACTCACTGCCATTGCATTACAAAAAAAAGTTAGTCGTGATAAACCCTAAAAAGGCCGTCCTTACTACTAATGTCAGTGTTTTTTAGTTTTTTTTGTCCATGCAAATAGTTTTTTTTTACTCCATTACCTTGTGAAAAAGAAGTACACTTTGTCATTAAATAATAAGAATGCACTTAAGAATAAGCGTACATACTTAATATATAAAGGAAATACTTAAGTCCAAACTGAATGCAATGTTTTCACACTTAATTGTATGTTAACTGCAATAAAATGTATTTATATTACATTTATATTATTTTGTTATATGACACACATTGATAAACTAAAATATACTTTAATGTAATTTCTATTGAAACTTGTATGTCATGTATTCAAAATGTTTGTAATTACACATTTGTAATGATCAAGTACATGGTAGTATGTTGGTCAACGCATCAGAATAAATGTATTAGAAATTGTTGTTATGTGTTAAGAAACAGTGTGTTAAGTACACTTAAGTGGCCATTTGTTTCATTAATATTACATTGTCTGCAAGTACAGTTTTATATATATATATATATATAAATATACTACACTACATGCACATTCAAAACAATTAAGTGCTTTTTTACAAGGGTTGACTTTCATTGCATGGATGGGGAAAAAAAAGTTAAAATTCTTCAAAATATGATCTTTTGTGTTCCGCAGAGGAAAGAAAGGCATACAGGCTTGGAATGACATGAGTGTGTGTAAATTATGACAGAATTTTCATTTTTGGGTAAACTCTGCTTTTAAGCTTTTTTCTTACTGTTCCATAGGGCTTTTCTTCGAGATTCCTGTCTGTAGTGCTCCTCAAGAAATTCCAGAATCACCTCCAAATCAGTTTGATATTCCTGCGGACTGTACTGGTAAGAAATAAAGATTTTTTTTCCCATACACAAGTGGGCCCCCGAAACATATTTGGTTAGATATAATATATATAATGACATTGAAACATTTACAATTGTTCAAATATGTTTTGGCTCCACTGTAGAATAAAAACAATACAACAAAACTATAAAACATATCAGTTCTTACCATGTTAGTGTTACGGATGTGATCCTTATTGAAAGTATTGCTGTTTCAAGTGTTGTTGTATTAATGAATAACCAATAAGTAAAAAAAATACAGATTTGCTACTATAAGTGTGCTTTACAAACAAAACTCTCTCGTTGAAATGGCACAGACTCGTTTTTATCAGTAACAAGGGGCCGGGGGAGTGAACAGGCCTCTCTGGAATGATCTACGACCGTACATAAATAACCATCCATCTTTTGACCCAAAACCACAGTTTCTTTCGGCCCAAACACACACACACACACACACACACACAACCTGATCTCCATCTAACACACATCTCTAGCATCCACCTTTATGGAACCAGTAACCACATCCTCTTCACTCTTAGAGATAACAACCACAACCAGCTAACAATGGCACACAGGCTCCACATTAAAACACACATTCATTTGTGCTGAAATGATCGAGAAATTTGAATTCATGAACAAAATATGAAAGCAACATAGATGAGAGAAATGTAATGGTTAAAACTTCAATCATACAGTCTGAAAGAGCGCAATTGTTATGAGACAAGTGTTTATTGTCCAGTATGAAAATTATACAGCAGCACTGCATTAGTGTTTGATTGCTATCTTACAAAGAGGAAGGTGATTTGAGATCGGTTTGTAATATGACACACAAAGCAGTCACAAACAATCTTCTCGCTGTGAAATAAGATAAGCTTGGCCCAATGCATTTGCAAAGAAATCAGCGCAGACGTTTATACAGCGGGCTATACAGTGTACATACAGTGGAGAGTTTAATAAACAAATCAAGTTAAATGGCAAACTTTATTTGAGCACAAAAACAAATGATCTTACGTAAACAAGTTGAAAAAAGCAGATATAAATATGAAGATAGATCTTTATAGAAGTAGAACAGTAGATAAACAGTGGTCCGGAAAAGCATGTGGACTCTTTTAGACACTTGATAATGTAAGAATGTTATTAAATTGCATACAAAATATCAAAATAACCTTTCTGAACCATTTTTGCCTAAGGTGATTTTTTTAATTGATTTATGAAGTTCACACAGGCGTCCTAACAGAGTAATAATGCATATTTTTCTTCTATTTACTTTAAGAATTTGAATTTTTTTGAAAATTTAAAAAATAAAAATAGCGTAAAAACAGTAATATTATGAAATATTACCAATGAACTGTTTTCTATTTGAATATACTTTAAAATGTAATTTATTCCTGTGATGCAAAGCTGAATTATCAGCACCATTACTTCAGTCTTCAGTGTCCCATGATCCTTCAGAAATCAATCTTAATACAGTATGCTGATTTGGTGCTCATTTTCTTATTATTATAAATGTTTAAAACAGTTGTGCTGCTTGATATTTTTGTGGAAACAGCGATACCTTTTTTTTCAGGATTCTGATGAATAAAAAATTCAAAGGAGCAGCATTTATTTGAAATAGAAACGTTTTGCAACTTTATAATTGTCTTTACTGTGACTTTTAATCAATTTAATGCATCCTTGCTGAATAAAAGTATTAATTTCCTTTAAAACAAAACAAAACAAAAAATCCATAGTGACTAAACTTTTGAACATTATGTTAACATCCTACATTTACAAGCATTCACACATTTCTAATGCACTAGGAAAACAGCTTTATTCTTCTATACATTTTACAAAGTCAAGGTTTATTTCAAAGCATCTCCAATCTTATAATAGAGATAGTAAAGTTTTGAATTTATGGAATGTTAGGAATCAGCTCTTTTGAGAATCACTATACTGAAACGCCTATTTTGGGATCCTCATGCACTGTCAGTACAGTAGCAAGATCATACTCGCCCTGGTAAGAGTATTGGCCGTACCAGTAATGACAGTCCGGGAGAGGAGAGCTGTAGTACACGTGCTCAGCAGAGCCTTGCTGATGAAGGGCCATGTCTCTGGACGAAGGGCCCGAGCTGTAGCCTGATAGTGAGCTCAGTCGCTGCAGTATAGCTGGATTAAACTGATAGGTGAGCTTGCGACGCACCTTCACAATCTCGCCCGTGCGGCTATAGTTGCGGAGAGCGCGTGCCATTTTCTGGTAGGTCATGGTCTTGCGGTTGCCCTTTCGTTGACCCCAGCACTCGGCCAGTTTCTCTTTATTTTTTGAGATGAAATGGAAGATGCCGCTACCTCGGTCCGTCCACTGAATGGAGTCACCCATGTTGTCGTCGTGAAGAGCCTCGTGCAGATATTCGTATAACCGTAACTTCTTACGACCTAATGAGGAAGAGAATTGCACAATGCATTTAGCACTTCTGTATTATGATGAACTCAACTTTGTTGAAAATTGTAAAACCATTAAAATGCTGTAGTCAGTTTTAGGATATGCACAAGTATGTTTGTGTCTACTTTTATTGATTAGATCATGATTCCTGAAAACTTTCAGTTGAGTTTACGTGATTTTACTTTTGCAGTAGGCCTATAGTTATTGCTATGCAGTTAGAGAGAAAAATCAAAAACATCCTTTTAGCATCAGCACATGCTTTCCTACATATTGCAATATCACATTTTTAAACACACAAAAACAATTGTTGTAATGTTGTACCTTTTCCGTGGCGCTGTGGTAAGTTTGAGTAAAATACCGAAGGCTCAGCAGAACACAGTGGCCCCAGGGACACATCTGGCACAATGTGAGACCATGACTGTAGATACAGAGAGAAGCTTTTCTAGTCACAAAACACAGGTGAAAGCATCACAACCTAACAGCTGAAACCATGAAAGTGAAAAATTCAATGAATTGTAAACCTACTGAGGATTCATTCCAGTCATACATTGACCCTGGAGGCTCAAAATGAGGTGTGAACTGATAGTAAGAGATGGCATGTCTCACAGAAGACTGTTGACTTTCCAAATTCTCGTAGGATTTATTTTCTGAAAGAGCCAATCAGCAGAGAATGAATGAAAATAATAACAATCATCATCATCATAATAGTTTATACTACTAATATTTTATACTTGATAATATTATATAATATACTTATATTACATTTTTATTAATGGTATATTTTTATCATATTATATTATATAAATACCTGTGTCATAGTGCCGTGTCTGAGAATGACGCTGAATTACATCAATGGCATCTTGAAAATCTTGATTGATGTCATTTTCAAGAGACCCCTGTTAAAAAAAAAAGAGAGGCATAATTCAGAATTTCATGCATATTAAATAATGTTTGTATTAGGGTTCTGTCTTCACATCAAATATGTAAATAATACATAATAAATAGCTTAAATAGCCTTTATATGGTATAATAAAAGTATAAAATAATGTATGGATCAACAAGTTTTAAATAATCAAGCAAATAAATACTACATAAAACAATTTATAATTACACTGGTACACACCTGAGTCAAAGAACTCACCATTCTGGCCTTGGAAAACCTAACACTTCATCTATGTAGATCTCAACTGTGTTGAACTGGAAAAGTCCTCTATGTCTCTGTGATTATAAGTGGACAGATATATTGTAGAAGGACTTCTGTTTTACTGTCCAACTAACCAATGTGGCCTGTTATATACATGGGTCCATTTAAATTTGCCACGTCAACATAGCATGGAGCAGTCAATGATACTCTACTTCTCTTTTTGGAAATGAAGACACACAAACTCATAGTCCCTCTATTCTACAAACTCCATATCTCCATCCATGAAAAAAAAAGATAGAGAGAGAGAGAGAGAGAGAGAGAGAGAGAGAAAGAAAGAGAGAAAGAGTTACTAACCACTAGTTTATCCAGGATTCCTTCTCCTTTGTGAAAACATTTGCATTTCAGGTTAGAAGCTGTCAACGGCACTGTGTTTTATTGGTCCTGTAAAAAAGTATCGAGAAGCACCAAACAATAACTGCTCTGATAATCACTGCAAGACAAAAGCTGGGGAATGTTGGGAAATTGCACCCGAGGTGGGACACTTCAAGAAATTGTGTGACAGAAATATTGATTTTTATGTTCTTTTTATGCATTTCTGTTTTATTAATAAAAAGTGAATAAATATTAGCAAAAACTATCATTTCTTACAAAGCAATCCTACACACATGCTAAAGATAATCATTTCCTTCTTCCATTCAATTCACATTCATATTAGTGCAATTGTCAACTATACAGGCAAAGAGAGTCTTGACTAATGTAAATCTTGAGTACACACTTCCAGTACACACTTTGTTTATCTGTGCCACAAACTGGCAAACCGTCAGTCCCATTTTAATACATTTCGTTCTTTTTTTGCCGTGCATATTGTTCTAAGCTCATAAAACAACAGTTAATGCATTGCACATTCTCATGACACAAGTTTTAAATATCAACTGACTGGCTCCTGAAGTTCCCCTTTCAGGTGTGCAGAGAATGAAAGTAAAGAGGCTCACTGATAAAAGATCCAGATACATTTTATGAGACTTCAGTCGACTGAGATTATACCGCTGTGATCTGGTGCATAATCAATATGCTAGAAAAGTGTTCTGTGAAAAAATGTATAGCCCCAAACTGTGTAAACAACTCCCTGATAATAGTTAATCAGCTATACTATAATTCACCAGCAGGCAAATGATTTCTGCTGTTACTTACAATAACATTGTCTGTTATCTTTGTTGTGTCTTTTCACTTAACATTCATTGAAGCCCTCAAGATAAAGTCAAACATTTGAATATGAATACTTAGGTGCACTGTTTTGTAAGTGTATTGTAATGTGAATTATGCTGAAAAAGAAAAATGCTTAAACCAGCCTAAGGTTGTTTTTAGTTTTAGTTTTTAAATCTGGTCTTCCTGCCTGACCAGCTGACAGCATGCATGTGCACCTCCAAAATTAACACTTGTCAAGCACCAATCATGAGTAAAAATGGGCTTTGGAAAGTAACTTTTGCTTATAACTTAGCTATATCAATAAAGACGAATAGTATGAGTTAGTCAGACTTTCACTAATGTAGGTTACGTGAGTGATTCAAATCAAAGTAACAAAACATCAGTCACAACTTGCACATCTTCTAACAACTTTTACCATCAGAAGTTTTACTAATATACAAAGGTAAAAATAATGTAACAAACTTATTGTCACTAAACCCCAAAATACTGTATACTATTGTTCAAAAGATTACTTACCAAGGCTACATTTATTTGATAAAAAATACAATAAAACAGTAATATTGTGAAATATAATTACAATTGAAAAATAACTGTTTTCTATTTCAATATATGTTTAAATTTATCCCTGTGATAGCAAAGCTGTCTTCAGTGTCACATGATCCTCCAGAAATTTGCTGCTCAAGAAACATGTGTTATTAGTGTCATTGAAAAGCTGCTTAATATTTTTATGTAAACTGTGATGCATTTTTTCAGGATTCCTTGACGAATAGAAAGTTAAGAAACAGCATTTATTTGAAATAGAGTTTTTGGTAACATTACAAATGTCTTTACTGTCATTTTTACTGTCATTCTTACTGAACAAAATTCATTCATTCATTCATTCATTTATATATATATATATATATATATATATATATATTGTGCAACTGTTTTTTTCTGTTGACAGGGTTTAACTGTTCTGGAACATCTGTGGTAAAGTGTGGAATTGTTTCCTGTCTGCTGTGGATGATAAAATGTGGGAGACTGTGCTTGAAGGGTATGTAAACCTTTCCTCCACTGGGACTCACAAGGTAATTAAATTTGCAAGGTAATCTGTTTTGCATAGTGTCACCATAGTATCAAGGAGTCATTTCTCTGTTTGTCATTTTAAATATTTTCATTATTTGTAATGCAATAAATGAGCACTTAACAATAAAAAATGTTAAATGATGATTGAATGGATGAATGTAGTTATAAAAAAGAATCTACAACCAAAATTAAACTATGTTTTGGATTCTTCTCTCTCTCTCTCTCTCTCTCTCTCTCTCTAAATGGTTCTGTGGATTTTTCCATTGGTTTATGAATTTATGTATGCGCCTCACGCCTGCCGAAGTATTTACATTTTCTGGCAAAGCAGTAGCGAGGGCTTTATCTTTTCAAACAAAGAGCTGCTTTCCTTCCCCTTCTCTTCAAACCCTATTCAAAAGGACCATTAATACCAAACCCAATGAGGGAAGGGCAGTATAACCACAACATAGCTCCTATTCTACTTCTTTATTTACTGGCACCCAATCAAAATAAGTTCCCAAAGTGCCTGCACAGGTAAACAGATCACTCCAGCCGTCTGTTGAAGTTAGCTATGCATAACATGGTTTACCAATTCTGGGGAAGAAAACAATACTGCTGAAACTGTTCTTGTTAAGCCTGGCCTGTTTACTATATATATTTAATGGCTGACTTTTGTGGCAAACCTTTTGTACTCTTCTATTCGAATATACAGTATAACAGCAGACCCAAACCTTAACTGAGTCATGCTTTTACTTTCTTTGCTTGCTTTGATTACAAAAGCAAATTAGTTGTATTCCTTTTAACCGTAAGAGTGGATAAAACATTTATTTATTTATTTATTTTATTTGTATTTGCTTATTTTCTATTAGGTTATATTATTTGTTTTGATAACAAAAGCAAATGTGTTGTATTCCTTTCAACTTTAAGAGCAGCTAAAACATTTTTATTAATTTGTATTAATTAATTGTTTAGATTACAAAAGCAAATCAGCTAAAATATGTAAATATTTTTTATGCCATATTGTAAAGCTATAAAGCTATTATATTGTAATATACTGTGCTTTAAAATGTTTGCCCATGATATTCTGATAAGCTTTTCCCCATCAACTGCCACAGAATTCCATAACTAGAACACACCAACATTATCTGACAATGTTTTTTTCCTCTTGGGTTTTTTTCCAGTTCCTTGTTTTTTTTCCAGGGGTGGACAATAAACAGCATATTTCATTTCATATAGCCTGTCCTCCCATGTCGCTTAAACTGAACAGCATTGTAAGATATCATAGTCAGCTAAGGGTACATCTATGCTGCAAAACCTTTTGATATTATTAATATGAATATATTAATAATATTGAGTTTAATATTGAGTTTGATGCCATAATATACTGTCTTTTTCATATTTCGGACTCTTAATTGTGTGCTGTGTTGAGGGGTCCCAAGTGTAGGACTGAACAAAGCTACAATAATCTGTGTTATTATGTACCATCTTCAGATGTTGTTGTGCATCTGGAGCCGTGCTTGAAGGACTGATGTGAGGACTTTTTCATTCTAAAATAACCTTGTGCTGATAACATCCTGTTCTTCTGCTGATTGTTGACATCTGTTTCTTGTTTTCCAGATTTGTGAATAAATACCTCACCTGTTCTTTTGTCAAGTGCATCTTTGGGAGTCTTCCTGATAAGGTACTTCCTGTTATCCCATCACACTTCAGTGAGACACTGCTGTTGAATTCACCACATTGTCTGCAGCATAATCTTTTGAAGGTACAATTTCCCCATACATTTTGTAAAAATGAAGGAAACATCTGAACTATTTCTTGGTCACTAATGAAATAAGCACATTTTTGACACATTTATTATGACGATCAGATGTTCTTCCGATGTAGCTTAAGATGCTTTTTGGATCATTTCAAATCATGGTGGAAAAAATGATAATCAGGTTTTATACAAACTTGTTGAGTTCATGCTGCTGTCATTAAAGCAAAAGAGGGACAAACCAAATTCTGAGACAAATAAGCATTGTAACAAATTTTCTGGACTGCGTGGTATTAGCATTTGGAACATTGTCCTGCAAATGGGTATTCACTCTTAAAAATAAATGTTCTTCATTGGTATATGGTTCAGTGAAAAACCTTTAACATCCACAGAACCTTTCCATTGGGCAAAAGTTTTTTTAATGGTGGAAAATCAAAATGTTCTTCACAATAAGAAAAAATTGTTAAGAACTGCTCACTAGGAGAGGAGAACCCGAAATCGTTCATCTATGGCATCACTATGAAAACCCCCTGTCATGAAATTGATTTTGAATGATAACTTGATTTTGAATGACTTTCTTTGAGCTACGAGGCTGTTAATCCATGATATTTGCTTTTTTTTTGTGTGTGTGTTTAACAGCGGAATTCCAGGTGAAAAACATACATACTGTACCCACAATGCTGTACAGTATATTACACCAATCAGAGAATCAAAAAAGCAACATGTGCCAAAATAGCCACACACAGTTGCAATTGAAATTATTCAACCCCCATTGCAAATCAGGTTTATTGTCAAAATGTACAGACTTTCAGCTGTTTGCAACGAACAAATCAGAAGTAATTGAACACAACAAATGTTTCAATTAGTTTCCCCAAATTCAATTAAAAATTCAACTTTTAATGACTTCTGCAGTCTCAAAATTATTCAAACCCTTCATAACAAGCGTCTTTAGTACTTAGTAGTAGTGGTAACACTTTATTTTACAGTGTCCTTGTTACATATGTTACGTGTACTTACCATATTAATAACAGTAAATTATGCATAATTACATGCAACTAACCCTCAACCAAATCCTAATCCTACCCTAACCCTATAGTAAGTATATGTAGTTAATAACTTAATATTATTGAGTACTTAAATATATAATTACACTGTAACAATGACACCTTAAAATAAAGTGTAACTGTAGTAGTAACACCCTTTTGCTGTTATGATCTGCTGCAAACGATATGTATAACCAGACACCAGCTTCTGGCAGCGTTTCTGAGGAATCTTAGCCCATTCCTCATGAGCAATGGCCTCCAGTTCAGTAATATTCTTGGTTTTGTGTGCTGCAACCGCCTTCTTCAAATCCCACCAGAGATTTTCTATGGGGTTCAAGTCAGGTGACTGTGATGGACACTGTAGAATCTTCCTTGACTTCTTCTGCAACCAAGCCTTGGTGGAATTTGAAGTATGCTTTGGATCATTGTCCTGTTGGAAGGTCCAATGGCACCCAAGCTTCAGCTTCCTCACTGACGGCATGACGTTTTCTCCTAGGATTTCCTGATACTTCAATGAATCCATCTTGTCTTCCACACGCTGCAGTTTTCCAGTGCCAGAGGATGCAAAGCAGCCCCAGAGCATCACCAAGCCCCACCATGCTTAACTGTAGACAGTGTTCTTTTCAGCATATGCTTCATTCTTCTTCCTCCAGACATACCGCTGATCCACTGGGCTGAAAAGTTCCAGTTTCATCGCTCCACAGAACCGAATCCCAAAACCTCTGTGGCTTATTTATATGAGTTTGAGCAAATTGGAGCCGACTTTTCTTGTGCTTGTGGGTCAGTAGTGTTGTACGTCTTGGAGTTCTGGCATGCGTTTAGTACGCGCCTTACTGTGCAAGCTGAAACCCCAGTGCCTGTTAACTTGCCACCAAGTCTTGCTGCAGGTCTTTTGCAGTCACTCGAGAGTTTTTCTGAACATGCCTTCTCATAAATCTGGTTGCAGCCATTGATAGCTTCCTTTTTCTGCCCCGTCCAGGTAGTGTGACCACTGTTCCTTTAACTTTGAACTTGCGAACTATGCTTCCAACAGTGTTTGAACATTTATCTTTTTGTATCCTGTTCCTTGTTTGTGAAGGCCGATAATATCTTCTCTTAAATTTTTGGCCCATTCTTTTGATTTATCCATAATTCTAACATGCAGTCAAATGTGACTCAACAAACCTAGCCAGTTCAGATATTTCATGTGTTCTAGCTCAAGCACACCTGGTCCAACTTATGAAGCCCTTGATTACTTGAGACAGCAACTGTTTTGCAGATTTATGCTGTTGTGAGGGATTCTGTTCTGGGGGTTGAATAACTTCGAACTCACAGAAGTCATTAAAAGTTGCATTTTCAGTTGAATTTGGGGAAACCTCTTGAAACATTTGTTGTGTTGAGCTATTTCAATTACTTTTGTTTGATTCGGTCATTGCAAACAGTTTAAAGGCTGTACATTTTGCCAATAAACCAATGGGGTTTGAATAATATCGATTACAATTGTGTGTGTGTGTGTGTGCGTATATATATATATATATATATATATATATATATATATATATATATATATATATATATATATAATCAACTTTTGTACATGACTAGTTTTATATTTCCCCATCATTTTTAGTTTGCAATGCTTCATGCGATTGTAGTTTTTCCCTCATTGAAGCTGTTAAGTACACACACTCTTGTACCTTTTGTCTTTTTGTCAGATTTTCAAAAACATTTGCTTCAAATAAAAGTTTGTAGTGTTATGATTCACCTCGTAGCTGATTGTCTTGGTCCATGGCTTTTAACTGACTTTTTTACATTCCCTATGGGAAAAAATGTATAGAAAAAATACTGTTACACTTTATTTTGATGACCATCAAAAAAAAAAAAAAAAAACTTTAGACATTCTACTAACTGTAAGTAAATCTGCAACTACATGTCAACTTACTCTTATTAATAAGGTGTAAGGTTTCGGGTTAGAATAATTAGTTGATGTACTTGCAAAGTTACTTACAGTATAGTCAGTAGAATGTCTAAAGTGGACCATCGAAATAAAGTGTTAATAAAAACACTGAAAAAGTGGACGGCACTGTTGTCCTCTATAATGGAATCAAAAGTTCCATTTCATGCGGTATCTAAGCATGTGCTTGCTTGAATTACATATTCAAGCTAAAAACATTTTTTACAGTGAAACAGTAGAGAACCTGAGCATGGGCAGTTAGCACACCAGCCAATCACACACTTTCCATAAAGTTCAAAACTAGGAAAAAATATGGTTGTTAATATTGCTGTTCATTCTGACAGTACACAAAGCTTGATGAGGTAATTGTTTATTGGAAATAAAAGTATTCAGATTAAACTACTGACAGACCGTGTTATGCTGCTTTGGCTAAAATGTTTGGACAGCCAAATAAATATATCCACATTTACGGAACTACAAGGAGTGTACAATTTTTTGTTTTTTTGTTCAATGGTTATTTATATGAAAACGATTGATTGTACATGGCTTTTTGTACAACTGCCCCAGGTAATTGCTCAAACCTTCCTATTAACATGGAAATTTAACATGAGAGCAAAGCGAGAAACAGTAACCGTTTTTTAGGCACAGCTCTTCATTTGATCATATGGCTGCTTTTTTTCTTTTCTTTTTTTTTTTCCAGGAAAGCCCTACAGCTAACAGGATTCCCCCTCCATCAGAAAGATTTGAATAATTATTGCACATGTAAGGGACTTCCCCCTTAAAAGAGCCACTTGCTCTGGTGTCATGTTAGCAGAGATGGAAGATATACAAATTGTGTAACATGCTTGCAAAGACATGACCACGTTGAATGTTTTCTAGTGATCACGTACATGTGTCAAACAGCTTCTAGGTTCTAGGATCTTCAGAAATAAGTTAAAACAGGCTGAAAATCACAAATAAGCGATACAGCGGCACTTCATGATAAACACAATTGTGTGTTTTAAAGCCTCCGGTGTAAACGTGGAAGCCTTTTACCCTGAAATATGCTTTAAGACCCTAAATCTTGACTTCATAACAAAAGAAGAGAAAGACTCTTAGAGTTTATAAATGCCAAAATATAGTACAAAATGTACTTCAAGGGCCAAAAATAAATGTTGAAATAATGAACTAAAACATATGAAAAATATGTTCATGTAAATATACTAAAATTGTATATTTTTAAATATATTTAAAAATATACCTGACACTGTATTTCTTTTTCCATATGGGTCAGGTCGTCATGTGTTAATGTTGAAAACTGTTGATAACATTATTAATATGTTGTGAATGGTGAATTTTGTATAAAGTCAGATTTAGGATCCCTGAACTGAGGATGTTTCGTCCAGTAATGTGTGATTCTTGCAGAAGACTTCTTTGAGGTCATCAGTACTGATCCAAAACACAAAAAAGCATTTAAGTTTCAATCAAGACAACTGGAAGACATTTCCATGTGCGCATTAACTCAGGAGCAGTCGGTGTATGTTGTGACCATGTTGCCCTTTCGCTGTGTGACAGTCCTACAGTGCTGCCTGCTGGAACTGTGAAACCTGTTTTCAGTCCGAGTCTGGTGTCCATTAAAAGAGAACATCCTTTCCATATTCTCAAACATATCATCAAACATGTCACCGCCGAAAGAGTTCTGGAAGTGCCTCCTGTGCCTGCTATGTGCTTCTTCGTGGGCCTGAAAGTGGCTCTCGAAATGTCTTTTATTATGCATGTGAGGGTTGTGTCCATGCATGTCAGAGTCTCTGAATATATCGTCAAAGTTGAAGCTAAAATGTTGACGGAAGTGATCCCCGCCTCCTCTCGGGCCCTCCCTGGAGAACGGACTGCTCCTCGTCTGGTCGTACTCCTTCCTCCGGTTGTCATCTGATAATGTTTCATATGCTGGGAATGGAAAAATATGAAGCTTTAACAACTGATCAACATAATGTTCAGAAAGGTGTGTCCTGTGTCAATTTGAATGGGTGTGTTGACTCACCCTCAGCAATCTCTCTGAACTTTGCCTCTGCATCAGGGGTTTTGTTTTTATCAGGGTGATACCGCATGGCTAATTTATGGAAGGCTTTTTTGATCTGGCGATCAGATGCGTCTTTGGGTACACCCAGGATCTCGTAATAATCTTTCTCGGCCAGAATCAGCTCTGCGATGAGCAGAATGCTCACAGCCACAGTGAACACTGACTGAGCTGTTGCCATGCCTGCGGTCAAAACTGTTAACAGGAAACAAGAGTCAAGATCACAGTTCATTTGCTTTTGTTCTTTTGTCATAAAAAAAGAAAATTCACAGTAGTACATCAGTGGCTATGTAATAATGTCTATTAATGTATGTATGAGAATAATGAGAATGTATGTATGTAGGCCCTATGTAGGCTATGCACGAGATAGATAGATAGATAGATAGATAGATAGATAGATAGATAGATGGATAAATAGACAGACAGACAGATAGATAGATAGACAGACAGACAGACAGACAGATGGATAAATAGACAGACAGACAGACAGATGCCTTGTACTTTCTTGACATGTTGAAACTGGGTTACAAGTAGGCTACATTATTCTTTGAGAGATACTTGCAACAACAGGACATAATTATTCTCTAACATATCTAAACAGCTTTATGTAGGCTATATTAAATATATAAGAAATCTGCTGGTTTTAACTTACCCGATGCTCTCTGTCACAAAGTTACATCAACCACAGAACAGCTGACCCTTTTTCTGAGCTCTCTGACAGCGCTGAAGTTACTGTACCACGATTCGCAACGCGATTGGCTGATTCCCGGGATGAATGACTACAAGCGTTTCGATTGGTCCAGGTCCGAAGCACATTTAACGCTTGTCAGAGCGTCACTTCCTGTTTCTATAGCAGGATTTTAGTGGTCTGGTCAGCGTACCGCGATACTGCGTGCTGTCAAACTGGGAGAACAGAGGACCGCCTTCAAAAAACAATAAATTTTATTTATCTATGTCTGTCTATTTGTCTATCCACCATATATATATATCCTATAGGCTACACTATATTTACTGTATATATTTATTTTGTTTTCTATTGAATTTCTGTCATTTGTGTACTAAAGGGACCCCGTGAGAGATTAGGTCAGGCTAAAAAAAGGATTTAAAAACATGAAGTGAGAAGTGTAATTGTTTGATCATAATTCGCGGACCTGATAAGGCCACTGCTGTTCCAACTATATTCCCATTTGTTCCCCTTTTCTTGCTAAACTTTCCCTATGAGTGTTTGCTATCGGTGACTATACAGTATCAGAAATTGACGGTATCCCAGATGCTGTTATGGAGGTTGAGCACTCTTATTCTTATTCTTAATTTATTATTAATACTCCATGTCAATATAATGGCATAAATAAGGCAATATGGATGCACTGTGACCAAGATCATGTCTGTGGAGCGGGAGTTTAAGGAAAAGTAATGCTGTAAGAATGAAAGCTTTGTACGGATATTTAACATATGTATCACTTTAGTATTTTAAAATTTATTTATCATTATTTTTTTAGTATTAATTTATATATTTTTTTATATATAAAAAATATATATTTTTATATATATAAAAAAATATATATATATATATATATATATATATAATTTTTATATATGTTATATATTTTAATAGGGGGGGGGGGGGGGGGGGGGGGGGTAATTCTGAAAACACTTTGTACTACATGCATAAATAAAGGCTATTTAAAGGAATTTATATTGTTCTGTGGATTCATAGAAGTGTGAGGACGTGAATAAAACCTGTCTTTCTTTTCATGCATGCGTGGCCACATGGTGTCAGTGTGGCAGAGGTCATGTCATTATTATAGAAGTGATGTTCATTCACACACTAGAGAGAGCTTAAAAATAGTTATTCATTTGTATGACTGAGACCTACACAGTAATTAACATGGTTTTGAATAGTAAAAGGTAGCGTTATGTTATTAGCTCCCTTAGAAAAGCACTGTACAGTTTAAACGTTTACTCTGTTGAAGTCACCACGAAATCCAAATTACTAACGAGCTGCTTTAAGCGATAGTTCACCCAAAAAATGAAAATGTTGTCATAATTTACTCACTCTCAAGTTGTTCCAAACCTGTATGAGTTTCTTTCTTCTGCTGAAAACAAAAGAAGACATTTTAAAGAATGCTGTTAATCAAACAGTTGACGGTAGCCATTGCCTTCCATAAAGAAAAGAAAATACTACGGAAGTCAATGGCTGACATTAACTGTTCGATTTACCAACATAATATCTTCTTTTGTGTTCAGCAGAAGAAAGAAACTCATATATGTTTGGAACAACTTGAGGGGGTGAGTAAATGATGACAAAATTTTCATTTTTGGGTGAACTATCCCTTTAATGGGACTAGAGATGTTGCTAGGGTAACAGGTATGTTGCTATGTTGTAACAGGTAAACTAATCTACTAGTCTGCTTTTACAGCCTCGTTGTGTTTGTAATCGCGCTCTTGCAAACTAATTAACTCGAACTTTCATGGCAATTGTTTTTTAGCCTTATATTTCTGGCGATTGTAGATAGCCAAAATTCATAAAAGTTGTGTTAATTTGTGAAAATTATCTTGATGGACAAAATATGTCAGTATCATAAACGTTTGTTAATCACTTGTTTTTTGCGATATTTTAATTTTTGTCAGAGGAACCAGTGTGACGCTAACTTCCGGGTTGGCTTAAAACAAATGAGTCATTACAGCAGCACTTTTATTCCTGATGGTCAAAATCAATTCCCTCCCTACATTTTTTTTTGTTCAAAAAGCAGTTTCACGTAGCCTACATAATGTAACAATAGGGAAGAAAAGACTATCGCAACTTCTGTTTCTTGCCGACTTTAATGGTGCATTATTACATACAAAATACACTTTTTGCAACATTTCATTTGGCCCTCTAAAAACTGTTGTTTTAAAAGTATTGGTAAAATGTTATTGATCAATATAACTCTTGAGCCATGTAAATTAAGCATTGGTGTTTTTAGTATCTAAGGTACAAGTGCAATGTTCTTTAAATGTATCAGGATGTTATCTAATTTAGGAGGTCAGACCATATCTGTTTGGTTGTAATGAAGTGCACAACAAAGGAGTAGATAACAAAAACAGTCTTTAATAAATCCAACAAGGTAACACTCAGGAAATCACTAGGAGAAAAATACACACAACCACGTAAACTAAAAATGACACCGAACAATGGACTGAGGAAAGTAAGGGCTTAAATACACACAGAGTAATCAACCGAAAGAAGAACAGGTGTGAAATTAATGAGTAACTATGGAAATTAACAATCACTGTGAACACAGGCAAACAAGAACATACAGTAACAAAACCAAAGGGACCATTTACACGACACCGTTTTCAACTAAAGACGTAAAACTTTTTAATGCGTTTTAGCCGTTCATTTACACGACAACATCATTTTTTAGAGGCCTGAGAGTGCAAGTTTTTTAAAACGATACCGTTATTGCCTCAATGTAAACAACAAGACGTGAATTTGTGAAAACGGTGACGACATGCGCATGCGTATTACGTGTTCAGTCTACATTCTTTACGAAGTGACATCGCAGAGTATACTGGCCCGGCATGCAGAATACAGCGTTTTTAGTTGTTTTTGTGGATCCGTGTGAACGGGGATCGTTTTGACAACGGAGTCATCGGTACACAAAGGCAAAGGAAAAACTTTTTCCGGTTTTAGTACACCGTTGTCATGTAAACATACCCTCAACACAATTGAAATAGTAGAACTAAACATAACCCTTACAGATTCATAACCCCTGTTCTTTGTGTACTATATGATGTCTATTCAATTTCAAAAACTGATTTAATTATGTTATTACTCATATTTTTTCAGAAGCCATTTCCTTAATGTCATCATTTACACCGCATTGTATTTGATGAAGGGCATATAATGCTATGTTATTTTCACTTCTGCCTCCCCTTACACCATCAATGGTCTCCACCGTTTTTCATCTGCCTCTAAAAATGCTCTAATCCCATTTCCCAATTGCTACCTTGGATACAGGTGCCTTAGGCTTTCATTTTGCCTTTAATCCAAGGAGTGTTTGTGCAGTAAAAGGCTAACCAAATTTAGTTGTGTCGTTCGGTAGTTCAATAAGGCCTAGATACGTATGTTTTTACAATCATAATTTTAGCATAAGACCATCAAGACCCTTTAATGAATTAATTTACCTCATTGTTTTTCAAATGAAAGGAGAAGGTTTGGTGCATAAATGGGATTTTTTTTTATTTAAATATGCTATAAGTGCACAATTATGGCCCTGATTTATTTATTTATTAAAATAAATATCTACAAATACATATTTTTGGAATTATTAAACCCGTTAGAGATTCCTCATTCAAAAGATGGTCTGCTTTTAAACTCCAAATGTGTGAGGAACTATATTAGGTGTATTAAATATTCAAAATTGCTCTATTATTTATGGGAACAGAGGTGAATAGAAGAGAGAAATTCCTGGAGGGAAGTATGATTATGAAACTGATCGCTGAAAATCTTGACTGATGTTTGTATGAATCCGGGTTTCTCTGTGAAGGAACATTCCCATTTCATTTAGCTTTATTTAGGTATTCAAACGGATTTCAAAATGTGTGAAGTGACTTTCACAGAAAACAGGCTTTGCAGTACAAAGAAATTTGTGTGCGTGAAAATATGAGGTCATCACAGTGACAATGGAAACGTCACACAATTTTAATCCTATAGAATTTTTAATGCACAAGCTCATTTGCATTTTTGTTTAAATGACTGAGGAATGGAAAACAACAATGAAATGAATTGCACTGACCAAAGGCCAATCTCTAATTTACATACACTATCAGAAAATAAAGTACATAATTGTACCTTTAGGGGTACAATGGCTTGTCACTGGGGCTGTACCCTCAAGGGTACAATATTGTACCTTAACCTTTAAAAGAAACGGTACATACATGTAACTTTTAATGCTTTTTGACCCTCAAAAGGTATGTACCTTGAGGTCCAATAATAAGCCCTATGGGGTACGTTAGTGTAGATTGTACCTTGGGGGACAGAAATGGACTCCTACTGTACCCCTATTTCTGACAGTGTAGTAAGGTCATACAAAGTGTTTCAAAAATGAAACAAAAGATGTGAAAAATATGACCAAATACAATCAAAGTGACAATCACATATGCAGCTCATTTGTCTGCATAATCACACAAATGCTAAATATCTTTTAATACATACATGGGAAATAATTACAGTAATCATACCTTGATTTTTTAAATGGGAGCCATTTTTCTTGATACAAGACTTTATGATGTTAGTGAGTCACTTAGTGCAGAAAGGCTGGTACATTACCTGTAAATCACAGGGCATATTTTTACAGCACAAAGATGAGGTGCCATTAACCATATCATCTGTCAGAAACCTCATTCTATGAATATACAGTTACTTACATTTTACGGCTTAGTGCAAAAATGATAAGAGAACAGATCTCCTTCATTCTCTTTAGCAATAGTAGATTTAAAAATGATAAGAGAACAGATCTCCTTCATTCTCTTTAGCAATAGTAGATTTAAAAATGATAAGAGAACAGATCTCCTTCATTCTCTTTAGCAATAGTAGATTTAAAAATGATAAGAGAACAGATCTCCTTCATTCTCTTTAGCAATAGTAGATTTAAAAAAAACTAAAAAAAAACAACAACAATGAAACAAATGACCATGCCGAATTACGAAACAACTTTCCATAGCCAAAATCGCTTCACTTATTAAAAAATGGCAGAGAAATTGGTGTATGCTGACACCATATTCATGCGCTGTTCAGCAACAAGAACGTGTTGCCTCTGAGGTTCTAGCTGTAGTACAGGTAGATCCATGGGTTTGTGCAGCTGTTAAGACTGGCGAGGAGCATGATAGTGACAAACACTGGCCCTGTCGAACAGAAATGAGACTGTAAATAAAGAATCACAGACAAAAATAACAAATTGCACCTAGGAAGTGTTCAAACGTGGAACTTTTCTGTGCAAAAATATTCTGTGCACCATCTGGTGTCTGCAGGCAACCGAAACATAATGCAGTTTAATCTGATCGGGTCCTTTGTGGGCCAGTGAATGGTTTTACTAATGGCTATGTATCTTGTAGATCTGCAGCTGTGGGGAAATAGATTGTTAACACAACAGAATGGTTAGATATGCACATATGATGGCTCATATACATTAATGGTCATTTAGTCATTAATGGTCATCTGTTATCATAACTTTGGTTATGGTTATATTCCAGCATATTGTGAAATGCATTTGTGCATTTGTTTCTTATCATTTGTATTTTATTTATCACATTACCATATATCATAATGGCATTATTATAATTTACATCAAAACTATTGTATTCTATTTAAATGTTTTAGGAAAAAAGTCAAAAATGTGTAGAAATAAAATATTGTGAAATATTTGTTGAAATATTTTATGATAATATTTAAAAGAAATATTTAAGATGCTGCACTTTTTCATCAAATAAGCAGATCATATGAACTCTACTGACGGTCAGATGTTCCTCACTGACTTTCAAGATGCTCTTTGGATCATCTCAAATCATACTGGTTTTACACAAACTTAGTTTATGCTGCTGTCCTTAAAGCAAAAGCAATTTTAATAATTAGTCATCTTGTTAATTTTTCAATGCAACTTTACACTCACTGTTATGTTAATTATTTGTATCTAAAAAATGTTGTATTAAATCATGTAAAAGCAAAATAGAAGCATCTCAGAGTGACGTTTGGACAGCGTTGACTTACCTTGCGTGGGTGCACTGCTTGGACTCCAAGCTGACCAGAGCTGGACCACGAAGAATGGGCTCCAGCAGAGGGTGTACACCAGGATGATAATAAAAGTCATTTTGACAGTCTTCAGCATTGCGCTTGATATCCCTTTAGTGCTGGAGCGCCCGTCACCTGTGCTGCCCTGCAAGGCTTTCCTCTTCATGTTGAAATAGATCCCTGCGCATATCTTTATCTGACAATACATCAAGATTACGGCTGGCAGAACAAACACGGATAAAGTGATCCACGTTATGTATATTTTGCCTCCCCAGGGCTCAATAAATGTCGCCCAGCAGTCGAAAACGTTCTTCTCAACTTCTTGGAGAGAGAAGATGAACATCTGCGGAGCGCTGAACGCCAGTGAGATGAGCCAGGCGGCGCTTATGGCAACATACCTGCGGAAAGACCCCCTGAAGAACGACACCATGGGTTTGCAGACCGCGTGATAGCGATCTATGGTCATGGCCACGATCATATACGTGGACGCAAACATCCCGACCACTTGAAGATACTTAACTGATCTGCACACCAGATCGGAGCCTTTGAACCGGTGCGTAATCTCCATGGATAACTGCGGCAGGACTTGGAAGAAAGCGACAACCAGGTCAGCCAGGCACAGGTGCAGAAGAAACAGCTGAGTTCGAGTGTGTCTTTTTCGTCTTTTCCAGAGGGCATGGAGAAGGAATAAATTGCTAAATGTTGCCAGCACGAAAATGGACCCCAGAACTGCAGCTTTCACGAGCGCAAAGTGTCCATCGGATAAACCTCGTGCCTCGTGCGCACTGGATAAGTTACCGCTGCTGCAGTTAAGGTTATCAGCCATTGTTAATTTAATCCTACCTTAGTACCTGACTTGTTCATTTGTTATGTTTAGGGCGTTTGACTCCTGCAGTTGTTGAGCACTGACGCAAACGGCGCGGTGCGCTATGGCACAAATTGGTCAAGACTCCAACACGACTACCTGTGTTCACGCACGTCAGGCATTTAGTCGTACATCAAATAATGGGTTAAATAAACACTTGAAATAATTCCCCCCCCCCCCCTGAAAATTTTGCTTTTGAGGTCAGTGATGGCTGTATTCTTCCCATAATGCCCATAAGATCAAAGAGATAAAAAATGGGTAGGCTATTTGACAGCATGACATTTTTCTCTAAATAGCCTTGAAAAAAGAACCAGCCTTATCATCTGCAATATGTAAGCTTGTACATTCGTACTCCAAAAAATATTTAGGCCTAATTTAAAGACTTATTTGAATTGCGTATATAATTTTCATCCATTGGAATTACGCAGTTTTAAAATAAACTATTTAATGGGATGTATATTTGACTCAGTCATACACAATTGAACCAGGTAAGATTTCTGTAATATTAAAACCGAATGTGTTTTAAATACACAATAACCAGGTTTATCATCGATAAATCCGAATAGTGTCAATCTCATAAATTTCAACTAATTGCTATTGTTTTAACTGAATGTTTTTCTCTCACACAATGAACAGATTTATACTGATATTCTAATGCATTTTGAAAATATGATTATTTAGATCAAATCAAATAGATGCAAATAATGATACCTTTGCCGTATTTTTGAGAGAAAGAGAGAGTGAGTGAGATTCATAACCAAAGCCTCATATAACAATAAAGTTCATATTCAAACTGCATATTCTAATAAATTCTTAAGCATTTCACTTCATTATGTACATTTTGAGGTCAATGAAGTAAAGTCTGTCTTTTAAGCCTCATTTAGCCTTTGTTTATACAAGAAAACACTGCAGACAATGAACTGACTTTGATATTTGATTTGACTAAAGAGGCTTGTGACTAATAAGCTGCTATGTATGACTGTATTGAATTATTTCTAGTTTTTATTTTTCTATTGACAATGTATTGGAGTAGACATGTTTTTCAGTGCAAAGCATGATTAAGGATATGGGATTATGGGCTGCTGCACAAAGTTTGCATCTACATTTGTAAATCTTTATAATCTGTAGGCTAGGCTATTATAAAATAAGAAAATAGTATTGTGTTTTGTACAATTAAAAAACCCCCCCCCCCAAAAAAAACATTCCTATCATTAGTCAATTTGAAAGACTAAATTATGAAATTCCAAGCAAAAATAAACTCCTTTTTTATGTTCGATGTTAATTCTGAAGTTACTGTCATGTGTTTGTCTGCCTGGTTACAGTCATATCAAACTCTGCATTACCTCAGCAGGTCACGTGACTTCATGGCGTTTCGCTATTGGTCAAGGCGCACCGGGGAAGTTGTTTGTGTCAAAAAGCAGGAAGCGCACATTTTTAGGGACGGACAATTGGAATGCTTTTTAAACTGGATTTCTTTGGAATGTCTCACTGAACGTCACTGGTCTCAGTGTAGCAGGAAATATTCTGTCATGTCCCATTATTTCTTCCCGAAGCACAGTATCTGTAAGTATATGCATGTCTTTAAAAATTCATTTAGATTTTCTCCCTGTCCTAACTAACTGATCGGAAGTCAGTTAATAATCACTACTATGGGCTGATGAGCCACACCTGAGTCTATAAATTAAGCTTATCGATCACATTTAATTCTTACTGAGCGTCCTAGTAGGTTCTCAACTAATAGGCTCTGAAGTAATATATTACGTTTTCTAGACGCACGCCTTTGTTAACATTAATTATTCACTAACGTTACATTCAGTTGTACCGTGAGAGACAGACCGTCTTTGCTTCTTATTCAGTGACATGACAGTAAGTACGACTATTAGCTAACAGTATGTCCACACCATAGACTGTAAAAACACACTGTATTTTTATTGTCTCGTTATGTTAATGAAGTCTTAGTTTTGGTTTACTTTATAATACTTGTTTAGCGTATTCTGCTCATGTTGTTCGTTATATTTCGACCTGTTATCAGATTTATAACTTTGATAAGGCCTGTCATGCGCTACCAGGTAAAAAAAAAAAAATTGTTTATAGGGGTTTAAAGGCAGTTGTTAGACACTATCCTGCTTGGCATTTGTAGAAGCCATTACCAAGTCCCATATTTTATTTAAAGCAGTTAAAATATTTAGGGTAATTTGTGTTGTTAATAAGAGTTAGTTTATTAAGCAAATTTATTCGTTTGGCATCCTCCCGATAGAAGATATAGGCCTAGTGCCAGGCTTTATTCAACGTTGCTTTAGAACAATTAGCGTTCACCAGTCGGTTATGATTCAGCTGTTAATATAAGTATAACAGCTATTTATGAAGGGTATTATTATTAATATTATTATTAATAATTGTTATTATTATTAAGCAAATTCATCCTTTTGCCATTCTTCCGCTAGGAGAATAGTGTTTTGGCTTAATTGAACGTTGCTAAAACCGTGTGTTATTGTTATACACTTACCAGTCACTTTATTAGGTACACCTGTTCAACTGCTTGTTCACTCAGATCTAATCAGCCAATCACAGAGCAGCATCTTGATGGATTTAGGCATGTAGACACGGTCAAGACAATCTGCTGAAGTTAAAACTGAGCCTAAGAATTGGGGGAAAAAGTTGATTTAAGTGACTTTGAACATGGCATGTTTGTTGGTACCAGAGGGGCTGGTCTGAGTATTTCAAAAACTGCTGATTTTCCACACACAATCATCTTTAGGGTTTACAGAGAATGGTCTGAAAAAGAGAAAGTATCCAGTAAGCAGCAGTTCTGCAGGTGAAAATGCCTTGTTGAAGCCAGAGGTCAGAGGAGACTGGCCAGACTGGTTCGAGCTGATAGAAAGGCAACAGTCACTCAAATAACCACTTGTTACAACTAAGGTTTGTAGAAAAGCATCTCTGAACGCACAACACGTCGAACCTTGAGGTAGATGGGCTACAGCAGCAGAAGACACACTGGTGCCACTCCTGTCAACTAAGAACAGGAAACTGACGCCAAAAGTCGCACGGGCTCACCAAAATTGCACAATAGTAGATTGAAAAAAGGCTGCAATTCTCATGGGCTCACTAAAATTACACAATAGAAGATTACCTGGTATGATGAGTCTCAATTTCTGCCGTGACATTAAGATAGTAGTGGCAGATTTTGGTGTAAACAACATGAAAGCATGGCTCCATCCAACAGTTCAGGCTGGTGCTGGTGGTGTAATGGTGTGAGGGATATTTTCTTGGCACTTTTTGGGCCCCTTAGTAACAATTGAGCATTGTTTAAACGCCACAGCCTATCTGTGTATTGTTGCTTTCCATGTCCTTCCCTTTATGACCACAGTGTACCAATTTTCTGGTAGCTACTTCCATCAGGATAATGTGCCATATCATAAAGCTCAAATCATCTCAAACTGGTTTCTTGAACATGACAAGGAGTTCACTTTACTCAAATGGCATTCGCGATCACCAGATCTCAATCCAATAGAGAACCTTTGGGATGTGGTGGAACGGGAGATTCGCTTCATGGATGTGCAGCTGACAAATCTGCAACAAATGTGTGATGCTGTCATGTCAGTATGGTCCAAAATCTCTGAGAAATGCACCTTGTTGAATCAATGCCACTAAGAATTAAGGCATTTCTGAAGGTAAAAGGCGGTCCAACCCGGTACTAGCAAGGTGTACCCAACAAAGTAGTTGTGGCGTGGACATCCCTATTATGATAGAATTGTAACGGTTATTACAACTTTCTAGTTCTAGTTATTGTCCTTGGTGTGAACAGGCCTTAACTTAGGATCTCAAAAATGCAATAACTTAAAGATTTTAACATAAATCACCATGATAACTAAACGGATCAGATGGTGTTTTGATTGTCTGTAATATGGCCCTTGTTTGAGTAAATAAAATGCCTAATTTGTACTCTCTCTCCCACTTAGTTTGATGCAGACTGCCGTGTTGCGCTAAGTAACACTCAATCAACTGCAGTGTTGTTCAGAAGAGCGCCGCAGCTTATGTGGAGATGGAGGAACGTGCTCGCAGCTGTCTGCTGCGCTCCAAAGCCACTCTGGAGCAGGACATCAAAGCCTCCTACTTGATGGACCACATGGTCAGCGATGGCGTCTTGACGAATGACGAAGAAGCGATGGTGCTTAACAAGGTCTGTTGTGGTGTTCAAACATGCCGTTTTACTTCTATAAAGAGGGAATTCAAGTCAAGTTTCTTTATTTCTGCTTCTCCAGGCCACTAGAAGAGAGCAGGCCGCAACCCTGCTCGAGGTGCTGTTGAGGAAAGACAACAGGGCATACATCTCCTTATACAATGCACTGATCAGAGAGAGTTACGGAGATCTAGCCAACCTCCTCCACAGTGACCTGCCTCTGCTCAGCCCCGAGGGAGAGAAGAGCTTTGCTGATGGACTGTCTCCCTCTGGTAACCACTTTAGTCACTTGGACATGTATGAACTTGTCTTTGAAGTAGGCAAGTATGAGATACAAGAGTTTTTGCTTTTGTTGTAGTCCAGGCGATTCTGAGTGACGGTGGGGTGCCTCAGAGACCCGTGGTGTTTGTGAGCCGTCCCGCTCTGCTGAACCTGATCCGGCAGAAGCTGTACCAGCTGCAGAAGACACCAGGCTGGGTTACAGTTTTTGGCATGGCGGGCTCAGGGAAGTCTGTGATGGCTGCTGAGGCTGTTCGAGACCATGCCCTCATTAAGGGTAATAAGTTAACTTGTGTATTTAGAATGTCATCTGCATAAAACGTGCACAAACCATCTCCATATAAGGGCTTTCAGCACACGCTTTCCTTGCATCCTTTCATCACTCGTCAAAATTGTCGCTATTTGCAGACATGCTCTCACCCCGGCCTCTAGCAGTGTCAAATGTGCCATTCTCACCAGTTCAAACTCAAAAAATATATTTTATACAGACCCAGATTACAGACCTCTCATTAGCCATGTGTGCTATATATTATTTAGATACATCCTGTTATTCAGAGAAACCTGAGAAACGCAGCTTTTCTTACTCTTTAACTTTATATGATGAAGTGCATTTAAGATGAAATGAAATTATATTTAATTTTATTGTATAATTTTAAATATGGATTAAATTGCCTAATATAATTAACGCAACATACTTTAATATATTTAGTCATGTTAGGATGAAATATAACTTGTTTTTGGTTTTGTTTTGATCTTAAAATTCATTTTTGTATACGCATGCTAGTGAATGAGACCCAGTATTTGTTTGAAAATGAGTGGATGAATCAGTCAGTTAAAAATAAGCTATTTAGAGTGAAAGTATGTTTTTGAGTTTTTCTAAAAGCCCACAAGGCTAAAAGTGGCCATATTTTATGTATTTTTCTCTTCTTTAGAGTGTTTTCCAGATGGTATTCACTGGCTTTCTGTTGGCCAATGTGAGCGGGCAGACCTGCTAGTAAGGATGCAGTCTCTATGCTTCCGATTGGAGCAGGGTCAAAGTTCAGAAGCCAGTCATCGACCACCCTGCTCTGTGGAGGAGGCCAAAGAGCGCCTGCGGTTCCTAATACTCCGCAGATTCCCCAGGTGAGTGCTGGACTCATAAGGTCTCTCTTACTGTAACACTTCAAAATAAAAATTGTAATTTTTAAAAATACTTGCCTTTCCTTTGACATCAGCTGCTTCCTCTTATGTACATCCATCAGGTCCCTGCTGATTCTGGACGATGTCTGGGACAGCTCTGCTCTCAGATCCTTTGATATTCAGTGCCGAGTTCTTCTGACCACGCGCAACCGAGGTCTGACTGACTCTGTAAGCGGTGAGTAGTTAATTTTAGTGTGTCCAGTTTGCATTGTATTGATTGACACAGTGAGAGGCTATTCCTAAAAAGTCTAGTTTTGTAAGTGACTTGGTGGATATTGTGCCTGCTTACGTCTGAGTTTTGAATCCAAGGCAAATCCTGCAAGAAATTAAATTACATTAATTACGTTAACTCTGGTCTTGGAGATGAGCTATTTTCAGATGAGGTTATGAGAGATATGTTCTCTTGTCTGTATTGCTGTTATCTTGCAAAATTCATTAGGTTTCATCCTGTTTCTATGTGCTTTGTTTTTTGTGAAGGTACAAGGTTTGAAGTGCCCGTTGAAAACGGTCTAGATGAGGATAAAGCCCTGGAAATTCTTGCTTTGTATGTCAGTGGGAAACCACAGACACTTCCAGACCAGGCCCGCAGCATTGTGAGCGAATGTAAAGGTACAACTCGCGTTTTTTATGCTAAATGCGATCACTGCATTTCTCACCCGCTCATTGTCCTCTACCTCACCTTATGATCGCAGTGTCATGTTCACATCATGATGTTTCTGAAATCACTTGTCTAATTTTAATAAAATTACAAATTTAATGACTTGGTAAATCATCGTTGCCCTAGATCTCCTTTGAATAACAATTGAGTAATAAGACTTCATTACTACTGTGCACCATAGAATTAAGTACTAACACTGAAGTACTTTAAACCCCGGACTGTTGTAAATGTTTCTCCTTCCTTTAGGTTCTCCTTTGGTGGTTTCTCTGATTGGAGCTCTGTTGAGGGAGTTCCCTGACCGCTGGAGCTATTACCTTCGGCTGCTGCAGAAGAAGCAATTCAAGCGGATCCGTAAGTCATCGTCCTATGACTATGAAGCTCTGGACCAGGCCATGGACGCCAGCCTGCAGGTTCTGGAGCCTGAACACCAAAATCTATACAGAGATCTGAGCATCATGCAGAAAGACGTCAAAGTGCCTGCTAAGGTTAGACAGAAAATCTCATGTCTCATTGTCGCTTATTTTTATTCCTAATTTATGGTTATCATACAAGCATGGGAATTTAAATAACTTTTTTTGTGAATTAGTCTGTATTCAAAGTTTATTTTGCTTTTATTTGTTGTTTTGTCATGCAGGTTCTGTCGGTGCTGTGGGGTCTTGAGTTGGAGGAGGTGGAGGATGTCCTACAGGGATTTGTGAATAAATCACTGCTGTTTCGGGACTGTAACCAGCGACCGTATCTCTATTACCTTCACGATCTGCAGCTGGACTTTCTCACTGAACAGAATCGTGATCAAATTGCTGTGAGTTATATTGCATTTTATTTTATTTTTTTAAAGTGACAAACCGCAAAGAACATGGTCTGAATTAATTTCTCCTGTAGGAACTACATAAAAAGATGGTCCGTCAGTACCAGCAGTTCTATAATGAAAGCCCACCCAGATCTGGAGATAAAGAATGCTCGTATTGGTACCACTTCCTCCCGTACCACATGGCTAAAGCGGGACTGTCTAAGGTAATGCTACAGTATGACCTACACTAACACTTCCCCTCTGGAGTTTATGTAGGATCTTCTAATGATTACCTTCCATTATTAACATTAAATTCTCCTTTCTTTTTTTAGGAGCTTTATTCACTGATGTTTTCCTTGGACTGGGTCAAAGAAAAAGCTCAGATTATGGGATCTGCTCATCTCATCAACGACTATGTAGAATATGGTGAAATTCTAGACAAAGAGGTATACAGTTTAAGTTAGATTTGCTGATGTTCCTCAATTGTACATCTTGATCAGAAATGATTTGCATTTTTATCGGAACGAAAAAAAATGGCCATAGAATGCAAATGATTTGTATAAAAAGGCCTGTAATGTTTTCCACACAGAATAGTGAGGTAAGACTGCAGTTTCAGGAGTTCCTCTCTCTGAACGGACATCAGCTGGAACAGAGGCCGTTTCCTGACGTAGTGCAGTTGGCTCTGTCTCAGCCCGCGTGCTCCGAGGTTTACAGGCAGGCCTTGATGCAAGCGCAGAGAAGGGCCAGCAGAGGGCAGCTCTATCTGGACTGGGTGTATGTGTCCCTCTCAGACTGCCTCATACAGTGGCTTTCGTGTAGTAAATGAGATTTTGATTTAAAGTGTGATTTGACACTTTAGGAACAAAAATAATCAGGACAGTTTGTCCCGGCTGGTCATGCATCCTCACCAGGGGTCCGTCTACTATGCTTGCTTCTCCAAAGATGGGAGTAAAATTGCCTCTTGTGGGGCCAGCAAGACGTTGAGGGTAAATATCTATTTGTGTCCTGACACTGTGCTGTTTTATGTGACTGGCAAAGTATTTGCCTATTTGTCCTCCATTAGGTGTTTAAAACGACCTCTGGAGAGAAACTCCTGGAGCTTCAGGCTCATGACGAAGAAGTTCTGTGCTGTGCCTTCTCCCCCGATGACCGTCAAATAGCAACCTGCTCCAGTGACAGGAAGGTTAAGGTCAGTGTGTTTGTCTCCGTGACAATTTTATTTGTAGGTCAATATCTTTTTGTAGGGCAACAGTTGGCTCCAGAATGATTCTTTTAATATTTAACCTCATGTTCCAATCCAAACCTCCAAATGGTTTCTATTACAAAGTGCTGTGTGTACATTGTTCAAAAATGAGTCAGGAGAATGAGAAGTGTTTTGTGTGTTGTAGTTGTGGAATGTTGAGCGAGGCATTCTTATCAAAGTGTTTGGGGAGGAGCATGAGGAACAGATAAACCACTGCCAGTTCACCAACACAGGCCGACGTGTCCTGCTGGCCACCTGCTCAAACGACAAATTCACCAACACCAAGGTCAGGAGTTCTGTTTTTACTTTTGAATGCAGTCTTTAGAATTTTTAGTAGTTTAGAAATTAACAATAAATTAATTAATTTGTCGAATTTACTTTTACATTTTAGAATTGTTTTTTTAATCATTTTACTAGCGTTTCTTACATCTCATTTATTGTTAAACCTTTGTGAGTGTGAAACTCTTGACTACATTTTATGAATATTGTCAGTAATTATTCTAATGAATCTTAAGCGCTTGTAACACTAATCTTATTCCTTTTAGAGTCTGACATGATTGGTTCATTGAGTCAGTTCAGTAACCCCTCCAAGGACTCCTCTTAAACAATGAGTTCACGAGTCTATGTATAATAATAATATAAATTATTCTAATAAAATCGCCTCAAGTCACGGGTGCATAGCGGATGTGTGTTAGTCTTGCTCCAAAGTGTTTGATAATTAAATCCTTATCTGCACTTTTTCTGCTCCATTCATTTCCTCTTTCCACATTTAGAGTCAGATTTGGTGAACATGAGTAATGCGAGTGACAGCTGGTAGGATGCTCACTCGGAACAGCAGAGGAGGGGAACGGGGCAGCCGTGTAATTTTTACAGCTTGTGAAATGTTCACAGAATTGTGGGAGATCTGTAGGAGTGTAACAGCAGGAGTTTGCAGTTTAGCTTTATTCATTTGAGGGTGCGAAAACAGAGTGATCGCACGGGTGTCAAAAACGTAATGAGAGCACCCCCCAACCAGTGAAGGTGTGAACACAAAAGGGGCATTTCGTGGAATATCTCTACATGAGGCGCGAAAGAAACACCCTGAAATAAGATTTAGAGAATGTAACGGCAGATGTGTTGAACTCGAGACGGTTCCTGTTTTTCTCTTATATTAGCGGTCCTGTTCCATAAACCTTGACCGTGTTCAAGACCCCTACACCAAACACGCATTATCCATTTATTCCTGAATCCGTGTGTCCTGCCTTTTACACTGCTTTCCTTTTTTCCCGTCTCCATCTTTGCTGCAGCTATGGAACCCCAACAAGCAGACCTCTCAAAACACTATGTTTGGACACATGGAACCAGTCAATCACTGCTGCTTCTCCCCTAATGACGCTTACCTCGCCACTTCATCCAGTGACGGCACCTTGAAGGTGAGGCCATTTCAAAACTGGCTTGCCTACCGCCTAGTTTTTATTGTTATTTGATTGCTTATGTAAGCTTGCTTTCATTTGTAATTTTTGTAGTTTAATTAATTTTTTCATTTAAAATAATTTATGTAAGTAAAAACAAGACTTCTGATCTACAATTAGATGTTCTTTTTTCTATATTTAAATTCACCTTTATTAGAAAGGCTCAAACTGCTGGATCATCTTGATGATGCATTTCTTGCACTTGTCTTTTGTATCTGGCAGCTGTTTGAGGTGTCGTCTGCGAACGAGTGGAAATCAATCGATGTCAACAGTTTTTTCCCAGAGAGTGACGATGAAGTAAAAGCCATTGTGAAATGCAGCACTTGGTCAGCTGACGGCTCACAGATCATTTGTGCTGCCCGGAACGCTGTGTTTGTAAGTGGTTTTTGCGAGTGGTGTTGTGAAATGAGTTGGCACTGCCACTCAATATTTTTGATTTGGTGCCGGTAACAGCTTGATTTTTTTTTTTTTTTGAAGCCTGATTCACGCCTGTCACACAAACTAATTAAAATGATCATAGGAAAAATCCTATGAATAATCTTCTTTAATGCACAAATTAAAGGTAAAGCTTTAATTAATAACTTGCTCTTTCAGTACTCAGGCTGTCAGAAAAGATTAATGTACTGTGTGGGTGACTTTGCTTTTGCTTCTCTTGTGCTCATGATTTGATTTAACTGTATATTGTCTGTGTTGTATGCATGTAGGTGTTTGACGTAGAGACATCAGACATGCTGCTGGAGATGAAGACGAGTCGTCTGAGCACGATTCAGTATTGCCACGCATGTCCCAACAGCAGCCTGCTGGCCGTCGCTCTCTCTCATTACACTGTAGAGGTACGCCACACCACAGCGCTAAAATGTGCAGATTTTGTGCAAGCATTTCCAAACCTATTTGTTCTCTTCTAACTCTGGGTCCCCCCCCCCCCATACAATAGGTTTGTGTGACCAACTGACCAAAATGTTAATATGCTCTTAATTAATCACTTAAATCATCCTCTCTGCTGTTGCTCCTAAATATCATACGGTGTCTAAGGAAAGCAATTTAAAAATGAATATTGTTATATCTTTATAGTACACTGTTCAAAAGTTTGGGTCTCTTATGATCACCAAGTTTGCATTTATTTTATCAAAAATAAAGAAATTGTGAAATTACAATTTTTAAAGTGACTTTTAAATGATTTTAATATATAAACTTCAAATGTAATTTATTTTAGCAGCCAGTTCTTTAATGTCACATGATATTTCAGAAATCATTCTAATATGCTGATTTGGTGACATTTCATAAACCTTTCTCAAACAAGAAACTTTTTTTTTTAAGTTGATGAATAATATTTTTGTGGAAACTTTTTTTTTTTCAAGATTCTTTCAAATAGTTAAAAAGAACAGCATTTATCTTGTCACAAATGTCTTGACTGACACTTTTGTTCATTTTAATGTATCCTTTCTGAATAAAAGTATTAATTACTCTTAACTGACCCCAAACTTTTGAACTGTAGTGTTTTATAAGATTTAACAACCAGAGAATATTTACATGATGTTCACAGGACAAGCAGTTAAGAGGTTACATGCTTGTCGTGTGCTTCCCTTGTCCAATGTTATTAGCCTCATACATGTGCAAATGAGAAGGTTTACAAATGTACAGTGTGAAATCTCAACTGGACTACTCAGAATAATTAAATGAGAATGAACAATGTAAAGCATGGAATAAGTCAAGTAAGCCTGGCTAATGATGTAAAAGCCCACTGTGGTACTAAGGACTGTTGTTTTTCAGCTGTGGAACTTTGAGACCACTAAAAAGAAAGCCGAATGCAACGGGCACCTGAGCTGGGTTCATTGTGTCCAGTTTTCACCCGACGGCTCACTGCTGCTGTCCTCTTCTGATGATCAGACCATCAGAGTAAGCTAGCGATTGGTCCCTCTCTTCCTGTAGTGTGATTTTTAGTTTTTGCAGTTATTCTGCGAACAGTATTGACCTGTTATCACAACAATTGTTAACACTTGTCTAGCTGTGGGAGACGGACCATGTTCACACCACCTCCGCTGTGGCTCTGAAGCGGGACACTGATGTTCTCTTCTCCCTGAGCGACGTTACAATAGTGGCAGCCGACAGCAGAAATCGATTACAGGTACGGTCCACCAGAGCATCTATTGTTAGCTTACAGCTGTTTTTTGTTTGATTGCATTTTATATGACACGTGATGTTGCATTTTGAAACTTCAGGTACAGACTGCATCCACAGGCGCTATTCTGTACGAGAGTGAAGAGTTGCCGTCCAGGATTCGCTGTACTTGTATCAGCAGAAATGCTGCTTTTGTGTCACTGGGAACTGAGGATGGATCTGTACAGGTACTGCAGCTCACCTGTGGGGTATTTTCATCACCAGTTGTCTCATCCTAATATTATGCTCGTTTTGAATGGGAGTCTCTGGGCATGCAAGGAACTCTGGGTAAAAATAGCCTTCAAGATGCTTGGGTGTTTTGACTCGCCCCCGGCAGTGATTTACCGTGGCTGTCAACTGCACTCAGCCCTCTAATCTCTCGCCCTTCCTTTCCCAAACCATTCCCTTCTGTCTCTACTGAATGTCGTCATTCTGGAGGCGAGTGTTGTCCTCCTGTGTGTGCTATAGTGTAATGGATGTGACTTGATATGTTTGGGACAAAGGGGAAGCCAAGAGGTAATGGCTAACTGATGGAATGAGAGTGTGTTCTCCATCCTCTCAGATTTATTACACCCCTTTACTGCCAAACAACCATTTAGATCCCTCCACTCCATATCGGCCTCATTGTTAGTGTTGTTTAACAGAGAAAGACGCATGGATTTAGAAAAGCAGTTAAATGAATGTAAAATGCATAAAACTTTAATGTTCCAGGTTCAATACAAATGAAGCGGTTTACCACAGGCCATTACAAAAACTTTATTTTTATTTAAATGTATTTAAGTCATTTCTATGCATTTAACTTTTGTCATTCTAATGTTTATAGTTGTTGACTTCTGTACTTTCTTTTGAAAAATGTTTGACTTCATCTGCAGTAATGCTGGTACCATTATGAAACATCAGAGGGCGCCAAATGGCTACTGAGCAAAACATTGCAAGCGTACTAACTACTCACAACTAAAGCAATTGTAGTGTTGTGAATGCAGTTAGTCTGTAGTGGTGCATTTCTTGCAGCCCCCCCCCCCCCCCCCCCCAACCCCAAGGAGAGCATGGCATCAATGAAATTCCAGAAAAATTGAGTTGTAGCAGAAAGATGAGAACTGTGTTTGTGTGCGCAGACAGGAAGAGTGAAAGTTAGACAGTTTCTGAAGAACGTTGGATGGAGAACCCTGGAGCTGCTGAACTTACAGCGTGATTTTGTGGTGGCACTAGGGCTAGAGACAGGTACAGTGCAGGTATGGTGAGTGGAAGTGTATGTGTGAAATGTATTATAGGCAGTTCACATTTGACATTTTATTCAGCGATTATTTAAAAGAAATCCTGAATGGTTAAGTTTCCACCAAAAATAAAAAAAAACTGTTTTAAAAACTGATTTTAACAATGTTTTAAACATTGATAGTGTTAAACTGACATTGAATTGTTTCTTGAGCACCAAATTAGAATAATTTCTGAAGGATCATGTGACCTCATGTGTGTTTTGTACACATTCATCCATGACTTCTGAATCTGCTTTTTCGCAGCATTTGATCCTGGTGACCAGAACACCAGCCTGAAAACACAAATACCAATTTTTTTCCCTCAAAAACACAGGCCCAAGTAGCCCCAGGCAGCTTTAAGTTTACATGAAGCTTTAGAGGCAGCAGAGAGGGCTGATGGTCAGTCTGTTGGTCTTGAATGCCTGACAGAGAGGGGTGAACTGACCCACTTCAAGTGTGCTCTTATAAATCACTTGAATGTATTAGATTAACTCCAAAAGTTTGAGATTGATTTGTCATTAGTGGTTTATATATTTAAATGTGATCTTGAGGTCAATTCAGGGTGCAACTAGCTGTAGTCTTTTACATAATGCTTTCCTTACCAAAAAAAGCCTTAATTCTCTCTCTGATTTAATTTCTCTCCTTAGATTTAAGGATTTTTGTCATATCAACATCACCCCCCTCTCCTCTTTAGCTATTTTTGTCATCTCATTGTGTTTTTTTCCAAGTGTACGTTTTCATTTTTCTGAAATTTGCTATAATTTAAGTTTTCCTAAATTTCATTTGTAGTAAATTTAGTTAATAAACATTTGAACAATGCGTAATTGAGCACAAGTAATCATAAATGCAATTGCAATTTGGTTTATTATGCACTGCTAATTTAATTTGTTTTACATTCTCTGAAGGTATTTGAGGTTCCATCTGGAAAAACGGTGAAGCTCTCAGGTCACACTAGGACTGTTCACCACTGTCAGTTCACTGACGACGGTGAAATCCTCATCACATCCTCAGAAGATGCTACTGTCCGGGTAATTCACTTGCAGCTGTTTCTCATAATTGAGATCATGGGAGGAAAATACTGTAACTAAACCACACATGCAACATCATAGACCTTCAGTGTCCCAAATTGCACACTTCAATGCACACTTGTGGTCTTGTGGACTTAACAGACATGCAGTGGCCATTGTAAGTCCACAAGCAGTAGGGTGTCCCGTTTGCAATTTTAGGTTTCAAAAGGGTGCTCGCGAGTGCCCCCTTTGCAACCAATAGTGACACTGAAGCGAGCTTCACAGCAGACTTCTACCTGACAGTCAAAGTGGCTTTACCTCATGAAAGTGTGGACTCTGAGGAGGACCGCAAGGGCCTAGGGTTCCATTTGGGACAGGGCCATAGTCAAATGCGAAGAATTGTCTTTTAGGGAATAAATTAGTGGTTATTTTAATCTTTTTCAACATATTCAAACACCTGCTTAAATGAAATGTTTTTGTTTTTCCCCTTCATCTTATGCAAAGTTTCAGTGTGGACAGAGACATTACTTTGTGTGTGAGTTCGGATGTTGCACTTTCTTTTGTATAACCTTTTTATTTGCATAATTTTCTGGCTGTAAGGACAGTTAAATGACAACTCTGATTTGCAGGTGCAGTTTAGTAATTGTGCCACATGCCCACAAACTTTTGCTGCAGCTGTTCTGTTAGTTTGAGAAGTTTTAGGCAGTGGGTTATTACAGGGCTCATTGATTCATTGTGTTGATGACAAGGAGAGGAAGTGTGAGGGGAATAACTTTAGTAATTGATGGTTGTGAACAGCTGCATGCCCATTAAAATTCTGTAAGAACAGATAGACAACCATTAGGACATTTGTAGTAGGATGAAAGTTTGAACATTTGCCTGTCTGCAGGTGTGGAAATGGAGGACAGGTGAGTGTCTGCTGCTGGAGGGTCACAAGGAGCCAGTCAGGAAGTTCCACCTTATAAACTCCTCTTCCTCTCCTCATCTATTCTCCTGGTCGTTTGATGGCACCGTTAAGGTATTTGCAACCTCTACCTTCTATCCTGTCAATTCTCTTCTTTTTCTGAATTGCATTTAAGCACGTGCAGAGTGTGAAGGATGACGTGAAGGCCTCATTTAGCTCGTTTCTGTTGACTGACGCTTTTAGTAAGAACCATGGTTATCAAGGCCAAATTATGGACAAAGCAGTCAACCATAATAATTAGGTGATGCATGCGGTTAAATGCTTGTGAACTGCTTCAAGATCTCAATGGAAGTAGGCGTTTACAGTTCACTCCAGTTGTAGTCGGGGCCTCTGTGGAAAAAAATTGTTTACATGGTCCACAACTTCCTGCCACTTTTCACAAATAGGGTTCAGAATTGGACCTGAAGTGCTTAAAGTGGGCATTAAACAGAAGTTATAATTGTCTTGTCTTCTCTACTGCGATGTGAAAACTGACTTTCCAACTTGTTTTTGTTGTTTTTTAAAGCAAAGATGTTGCCAATGTGAGTGGAAGCTATTTTAATTACATTTTTAAAATTCACGTTGTAATCTTTTATGTAGATAGAAATATTTTATAATAAACAGTGCAGTGTTCCATTAAAAAAATAAGAATTGTCAGTTTTGATTTCATGGTGACTTTAAATGACATGGCCTTTTTTCAACAATTGTTCCATGAAAAGAGGTGCTTAACTCGTATGACTCGTAAGTAAATGATTTTTTTTGTAATTGTGTAACTTTCTAGCAGTAAATAATGGTAGATCATTTTGGTTAAAAATCTAATATTTGATCAATTCCTTTTGATTTTTTTTTTATTATTTTTTTACTATTGTTTGAATATTGCATGATTTACAGTTGTTGGATATAATCCTCTGAGGTGGGACACAATCACTATTTTAAGGTGGAAATACAGAAATGTTTAAAACTTGCAACCTTTCTTGCTAGGTTTCTTGAATGGATGGCTTTATATTTTTTAATTAGCTTAAACTAATCCATACAATCAAATCACGGGTCATGGAAAGTATCTCTTGGCATTTTCAGCAAAAGTAGTCTGTTTCTTTCTGTTGCAGGTCTGGGATTTGAACAGAGGGCAGATGCAGCAAGACCTTGAGTGTCATAAGGGTGCTGTCCTGTCATGTGACGTGTCTTCTGACGGATGGCTCTTTGCCACAACCTCGGCTGACAGGACTGCTAAGGTCAGTGAAAAGGGGCTCAAATGCATTGATCAGATCAATGTCACGGGACAAGTTATTCTTTACCTTAAAGTGTCAGAGCTTCACCTGCCTCTGTCTAGTTCCTGGCCTCTGACTGTGCAAACACCTGCTCCTGTTCCACCGCTAGTTTGTTTACTCTAGTTGCGTGTCTGTGTTGGTACGGTGTAAGGACAGGGCTAAGTGACTATCTGGAGAATCTTTACTGAGCCCAGGGTGCTCACGGTAACAAAGCCAAATACTTGCTAATTAACTCTGCGTGAGTGCGGTACAAAGGCGTAGCGTCTTCTGTTTGTGGCATCGGAGGTCAGAGTCCAGCCTGCTCGCCTGAGAGTGTGATGATCAAGTTCTCTCAATCTGTGTGACGCCGCCTTTACCAGAAGAGCTTTCTAATGAGACGCCATGTTCACGTCTGTCTGCCAGACCTTCTCAACGACCAGAGAGGGAGAGGATGGCAATGTGAATTTGGAGTGCTGATCAGAAAAATCATTCATGCCAAATGGACCAGCCTCAATGACTAACTGACTAAAATTAGAGATGGGACAACAAATATTTCAAGCAGCAGTTTAGCCAAAAATGAAAATTGATATTTGCTCACCCTTGTGGCATTCCCATCCCATTTATTATTAGATGTATTAACCTTCTCACAAAGTGATCGCTCAATGAGATTAGATCACTTCAAATTTTTACACGACACAATCGCAGTCTGGCAGACGGTGATCAGTTTTGCTCCTAGTCAGTTTATGCAGTAAAATGGCTTAACTGACGGTTTTGTTCCCAAAGGTGTGGAGCAGCGCCACATGGGAGATGACGTTTTTGCTGAAGGGACACAAGGACTGCGTCCGTAGCTGCAGATTTTCTTGGGACAACAAGCGACTTGCAACGGGCGATGACAACGGAGAAATAAGGGTGAATAAAATCTTCAACTACTTGAAACTCTTTCATCTGTGTTAAAGGTATACAGATCTGATCGGGGGCCTTGATCAGATTTCAAAAGGATTTTGGTATAATGCGTTAATTTTTTGGAGTTCAGGTTAGACTAACTTTTACATTTAAGTTTCTTTTTCTAAAGAAATTGACGCTTTCTAAATTCTTATATTCTCAATTAACTGGTTTGGTAGTAAATCCTTACTCTCAGATCTTTGTAAAAAGTCTTCAAATTACTGTATCAGTGTGTTCCTGATAGTTGTTCATTTCCATAAAAGTAAAATGTTTTTGTAGAAACTTAATTATTCTCTAAACATGCTTGGTGTGAAGTTAACAGCGGTGCATGCATAAGGGACGGTTTCCCTAATTGAAGAATCACCTAAATATGGTTGTAAAGAGATTTTCTTGGCAAAGGTTGTCAATTATGGTGAATTTTGAAACTCTGAACGTGTGGATATTGTGGCCATGTTGAGAGCAAATGGAGAGGTTTGAATTAATACAGATATTAAAATAAGAGACATATGGACAAATACGTTTCGATAGCTCAAAACTCAGCATCCCCTGCTTGTCACTTCTGCCAATCCGTCTCTCTCTGAGATGGTGCCCCAGTGCTCAGAAGTGTAAAGGAAAGTTCTACCTCATCAATTAAAGATGCTGCTTGCAGAGAGAAAAGGGAAAATGGGGAAAGTGAGAGAACCACAAATAGAGAGAGTGAGAAATGCTGTGATGTTATAATTCATGGCCTGTGGTGCTGTTTTTCAAAGCTCACATTTCTATTATTTAACGCTGTTTACTGCCACTGAGAAACACAAGTGCAAAACGTGCACATCACAGTGTAATGTCTGTAAATCAGGCTTTAGAATGGATATATTTGCATTTGGCATGTTTTATTTTCTCAAGCGATTTTTCTGATCAAATTCGTACAAGAAACACTGATGCATTATAAAAAAAACACACTCTGTGGATCTACTTTATATTGTGCAATATCATATGAATTTTTGTGTAACATTAATGTTGTATGGTTTGTGTATTTAAGCTGTGGAGCATGCTGGATGGAGCTCTCCTGAAGATCTGTTCCCGGGACACTAAGGACTCCATGGACTCTTTCCACGGTGGATGGGTGACCGACCTGCACTTCTCCCCTGACGACGCAGTACTCGTCTCTACTGGCGGATACGTCAAGGTACACGCATTATATAGATGCAATTGCTGTTTACAAGCAAACAATTCTGGGTTTATTAGGCACCATGATTTTTTAGTTTTTCATTTGAAAAGAACTGGTTCGTAATTGTTTAGTGACTCGAAACCGAAGTGAATCCACTGTAGCGTGATTCCTAAAAGAACAGTCTGAGTTTACAAGGTAAACATTTGATTTGGTCTGAAACCCTGCCATGTTGAATGAAGTCTTTATACTGGCCCTAAATGCAGTCATTATTGTTATTTGAGCAAAAGTAATACTTGACTGGCCTGCATTCTTTGAGATATAGCAAACATCCGCAAATGTTTTATTTGTAACTTTTAAAGTGCAGCCTTGCCTAACAGGAGAAAGTCTCTCCATTCTCTCTAGTTTGTTTTGTGATGTCGTCACCATTTCATCTGTATTATCAGTCAGACACTCGTCCAATCGCTCATGTCACAGAGGCACATTATGCCAGGAACAGAGCGAGACTAACTTCCATCAACTATGTCACCATTATCCATCACACATTGCGACGACTTAATTAATATACTCTGAGTTGTCTGTACATTGTGTAAGTGTCACTGGCGTAATGATGCTTCGTCTCGCATCAATCCGTCAGTTTATCAAATGCGTCTGCATCAGGCTGACCCTCTGCGTGAGCGACGGGTCCGTCGGAGACCCGATAATAAGCTCTGATTGATCACCGGCTGTCCTCTCACTCAGGATCCCGCTGTCTGTAATATCAAATGATAAATTAATCATCGCATGCGTCGGTTCCACATCCCCAGCCAAACCTCTTCATCAGACCCAACCAAACCTGCTGTAAATCTGTTACGACCACACGAACGAAGGAGGTGTGTGAGATGTGACGCGTCACGCTGCGCTTCCTGCCGGAGATGCACTTGTTCTGATTTGAGAATTTATCTATCCGAGAGGATGTTGAGTGATGTCCGTTTTTCACTGGAATGGACTGTTTTTGGTCAATTAAGTCTACTTGTGTAAATGATCCCTGGATTTATCTCCCTTCCATATTTTCTAATTTGCTTTTATTTCATAGAGTTGGGTTGCTCACGCAGCGGTGCAAGTTCAAATCCAGTCCAATCTTCTCCTCTGTCACCAATTGTATAAATAAAATGTGACCGAAATAAAAAATGTGAAAGAATAGTAATGTAGTGACATGGTTTGCTCTGTTAAACTCTGGGTTTGGCTTGTCACTCAGGCAGCAGGAAGAGTCTTGTACATCTCGCCATGCCCGAGCTCTCTGCATTCGCTTTGAGGTGATCTGCCTCTCAGCCGCATCTACATCTTTTGATGCGCGCCTTCCGTAGTTTGTCGGTGACGTGTCTGTTTGTATCGGGCTGTCAGCAACGCTTGTTCCTTGACACGTTTGCAGTTCAGTCCATCCGAGTACAAAAACATGACATTGTTTTGGATGGCAGCAGGCCAATTATTTCTTGCGGTGGGTAAAACGCATAGAGGCTTAAGTAATGGTTTTTAAAGCACAACTCACAGTAAAGTGAGTGAGGTGTTAACAGTATTGGTGCATACTCATAAATGTTGTTTTTTTCACTGTTGCAGTTCAGCAAAACTGCCTAAAACTACAGCAGTGAGCTATTTAATGATATTTGAAAGTTGTTAAAATTGACTTTTTCTGATGTCCCAGTGATTGAAACTAGCGTTGTCACTCAGATTTATGATTAGCGACAGTCCAAAATATTTCATAAGTAAATTGCAATATCTTTAGCAATGTAAAATAAATTAATATAAACCAAATCTAACTTTTTTTTTTTTTGGCCAATGAATCACTGCAAAAAATGTGCGTAGGGATGTGGAGAGAGTTTGTAACCAACTACAAAAGTGTACAAAAATGACTTGCTGTCGATTGGCACTTCCTGCAGACTGGGTTGTCAAACACATTCGTCTTTTTACTCTGACACCGGCAAGCAGACTATTTTTGGCTGCAGGTCGTGCGTCTCTAGCTTATGCTACCATGTCCTCCATGATTTTGAGCTGCAGTAGTAGCTAGTCACGTGGCGTTGGCGCGTCTCAAGTCAGACAGTGACGTTGTGACATCAAAGTACAGCACAAGCTGTGATGACTGCTGTTTCACGATTGGCTTGATTCACAGATGACAATGATCACGTTTCGTGTTTGTGAAATTCAGTTCCACTAGTGCTCACAGTAAAAGCTCTTAATGTTATAGTGTCCAGTTTATCAAAATAACAAAGCGGGATGATTATTATTATTATTATTATTATTATTATTATTATTATTATTATTATTATTATACTTGTTTTATTTAAATAGTATAGGTTTGTTGAACATTATTCTTGTACATACAGGCACTATTAAGCATTGCATAATGTAGTGAGTGAAGTGTTTCTGCTGTATATGTGACAAATATAGCATTTATTCTGCTTCATCTCTGATATGCAAACACTATGGAAAGGAAAAAAGTATCTGACTTCACGTCGCTAATCTCACCAATTAGTTGCATCCAGCCAAAGTTGAACACTCATATGCATTGTGTGTATATATATATATATATATATATATATATATATATATATATATATATATATATATTTTTTTTTTTTTTATTATTATATATATTTATATATATATATATTTTTATTATTATTATATATTTATATATATTTTTTTATTTTTATTGTCTGTACCTGTATATTGACATCCCTAACTGTAGCATGAATCGTGGGTTGGACTGAAGACAAGACATGTCCTGTCTCAATGAGGACAGACACAGAGGACAAATCTGTAGGGCATCTGTCTCTTTATACTTTTCCCTCGTCGGTGTTGTCCTTTCAGTCTCATTCATCAGGATGCCTGTAGTCTGCATCCATCTTTATCTGCATGTCATTTTGTCACTTTATTTATTTTTTTATATCTAGCCGACAGATTGTCGGGTAACGCGTGGCGTCATTCTTTACGCATGTTTCCTGCGTGTATGAGTAACTCATTTTGCCCTTCACTCTGAGAGGTAAATGTTTTCTGTGTCTGAGTGATTTATAAAGACCTCTTTTCATTTAGCTTTCACTCAACAACTAAACAAATGGTTATTGTAGCTACAGGTGTGTGTGTGTGACAGTGTTCCTTTGCATGAGACAGAAATATTTCCTGGAGGGCAGGACAAACGGATGAGGAGGTCAGCCAGGATATTACACCTTTACTGAGGGAGAGGCTCAAACGCATTAAATCACACTGCCTGACTCCCTTTCTCTCCCTCTCTCTAACTCACACACGTATAGTGTTTCTTCTCTGGAGGATTTGGCTGCTGTTTGGAGACTCCTAGTAATTCACACACATCAGCTCCAGGGCATCCAGACCTTCACCTCTACCAGACAGAACTCTTATATCACAGCAGTTTATTGCTCTGAGTCCCACAACAGCATTCACCTGCTAATAACGGACCCTTTATTTCCTTTGTCTATTTCTACTGTTGGAACAATGGTGAGAAAAGCCATTTGTTTAAGCGGTAGCAACACTTGGGGCCGTTGGGTCTGGAGGTGTAACAGAGCCAGGGAGATGGACTTGTTCTCGTCCCGCTGTCAGGACGGTTGTTTGTTTCTGCACAGTGTTCACAGCCATCCTGACATTCATTAGATAGTGACTGAAAGGAGAAACTTGGGGCGAATGGATTTGGCAGGGACTTAAAGAGTTGCTGGGTGTTTGTTAATTTTCAATAAGCCAAGCTGGAGTTTGAAGTTTATTTATTTTTTAGGAAGTGATTTTAAAATTGTTAAAATTAGAAACTGCTGTAGAAGTCCCCAGTCAACACATTGAAGTCTGTTTTGGTGGATGAGATGTAACTTTATGGAAAAGTAATTTGAAAAGCACACGAAAGAGGCCTGTAAAGGTGCATAGGCACCTATTGTATCTGTTGGCGTTCCTATAATGGAATACGGTAGTATTCCACTCTGGAAATCTGTCAGCCCATAGAAGCGCTTGTGGAAAAGTTATGAGATTTGGCATACAGTTAGAGGACAGTTTGAGTTACTCCAAATTTGCTATGGTGACAGTTCAGACTGTGTAGCGCCACCAACTGTCCAAAATTTTACTCTCGTTTATGCTAATAACTTTTGAACCGTGAGGGATGGCCTCGAGTCCAGACGATTGGATAAATTTCTGCCATTTTAGAGTTTTCCGATAAAACCACTTTTTAGAACTTCTCGGTCGTTGCTCTGATTTTCATGAAAATTGAACCAGATCATCTTCAGACCATGCCGACAAAGTTATGGAATTAAAGTTGATTCGTCAAACCGTTTTCGAATAACGTGCGAACGAATTTGACGAAGTGCCCGTCAAAAAGAACGCGAGGCTATATCTTTGCAACGCTTTAGCGTATTCTGACCAAGCTTGGTGTGTTATGACAACCATGACCTGAGGCTACCTGCACAGTGCCACCAAGTGGTCAGGTGATATGAAAATGGCTCTTTTTGCTTATAACTTTTGAACGGTTTGACCATTTTGGCCATTTTTTGGCCATTTTGAGCGTCAGCCGTTTTGATTTGTTGTAAAATGCTATAATTTACGAACGCAATGGTGTATCGTTACGAAACACTGTCTTCGGCACCATGCCCTGACAGTACTCAGTTTCTGGGCAGCGCCACCTTGTGGTTGAAAGTGATAAACCATTAAATCAAATGACTAATTTCAGGCATTTTGCCTAAAATCACGTTAAAATGTCTTTAATTGTTCATTGTTGCAGTTGGTCTGATGCTTCCAGCCACGTTGGCATGACTTAAGCTCTTTGTGCTTGGCCCCAATAATTGCTGCTTGCGGCTATATTTATTGTTATTTGCACTTTGCAATGAGAAATGTATCAAATAAAAATGATCTGCTTGGCATCTTTAATCCAAATTAAAATTAGATTTTGTTTGTTTGTAGGTAAAATAAACATTTGCTTTGAAGCAGTTTATTTTGGTGGGGTTTTGGTTGTCTTTCATTATGTAATAGTTTCTGAGAGAATTCACTCAATCTATTTGCCAGCGGCAGAACAAGCACTTGTACCGTAGGAAAGCTTGACACAGATCGCAACACCTGTCACTGCTCTGCTTTCTACATTTCTCTTCTGTGCTATGGGAATGGCTGCTTTGCCCAACTATTATATAAAACGCGTCAGTTTATTTGAACAGTTCAGTTATGCATCTATTCTGTTAAAGTGTTATTCGTAAACTGTTATAAGCAATTTTGAAACGTATGATATGTTTGACCAAAATTGGATTTTAAGTGGTTTGCTTGACGTTTGGGTGAGTGGATTTCACTTTTGGACGAATGGTCCCTTTTAACTCCCTATTAAAATGTCATCACACCCATGTCCTAGTGTACTTGATGAGTGATGTCCTGAATTTCACTTTTGTCCAGAGGGGAGATGTTTGACTTTGAGGGAAATGTTTTGTTTTGGCAGACATTGGCCACTGAGAAGACAACCTTGAGACCAATGTACCTTTTTGCACATTTGCTCACAGCACCTCATAAACTGTGAAAAAGAGTTTTTGCTCCAGTTTTTAAAAGTGATTTTCCTGCCATCCTCCTTGACTGAATTTGAAAAGCCACCAAGGTTTTTTTTTTTTTTCTTCGGCAGTAATGAAGTTTTTTTTTTTTTTTTTTATCTGGTTGAAAGCGATCTGAATGTTTAGCTTCGGGCTGGCAGACACGTGCGCTGGTGCCGTGACTCAGCGATTTGGCCCTGACACCCGGCAGATGACCTGTCAAAGCGCGTTCACGCGGGAAAGATGCCACGGAGGGCCGACACCACGGCGTACCCCGTCTTTGTCATACTGTGGTGTGCGGATGCCAGCGGAGGATTCCTCAACACACTGCAGGTAGCGAAATGAGAGGGGGGACTAAAAATACAAAGACGGAGTGGAAATAAAGGAAAAGGGACTCTTTTACTCCATCTCTGTGTCTGCATCAATATTTTAGCCTTTGAGGTGTTAAATGAATAATTTAGCTGAAGTTTGAGGTGGGCTCCCCTCTTGTTTCTCTCCTGCTCTAGATGTGGAAGTGTGGTTAAAAGTGCTGTACGAAAATAGATGCTGTGATAATTGCAGGCATAAGAATCCCATGTGGTTGTTGGTCCAAAAATGGTTGTAATGGCTATATTGCAAGCTTTTATTTAGTTGACTTATTTTTTGTTACTTGCAAATGAGAACACAAGCAGAAGTGCAGTATGGAAATAAGTAATTTACAGTCCTATCTGTTTCCTGGGTCTGAATATCCCATTTCATGAGGTAATGTTTCACTGTTAAAATAACAATGTATGCGGCTTTGTCTCGATAGCCCAGCCTCGTTGGCGGTCTGTAACCCAGAACGCGCAAGGGAGGTGCGCAAACTAGTAACAGGGTTGCCGTATCCACTTCCTCTGACCCTGGAGGTGTTTGAACTTGAGTGACGCGCCCAAGGGTATAGAGGATGAAGGTCGACCCCTGATCTTCAGACCTCAACCATCCCTGTCAGCTTCTGTGTGTGGAAATGTTATTTCTCAGGAGATTTTCAGTTCATGACTTGTATCAATCATAAAAGGGTCACTTCTTTCCCCCTGTTATTCATGCAACACGCTCTCCTTGAACCATCTGCAAGTCACGTAGCGGCAGACCAATCTGATGTCTTTCCCGATTGAGACGCTGAGGTCTGGATGAGTCCCGTCCACTCTTGCGCAGATCTTTGTAAAGAAAGTTCTTGAATCCGCCCAGTCTGCTTTTGCTACACACATAAATAATGATGCTACACGTCAACCCGAGGACAATGTGGCCTTTGTTACAAATCGATTGGCTTTTGTCATCTGGCTTGCATTTAAGGTGCACAATCATTCATTTGGAGATGAGCAGAACAAGATCAGGCCTGTGTCTGCAGACTGTACTACACTACACACCGTGTGAGAAATAAGAGTACAAGACTTGACCTTGGCCTGGTGAATAATTGAAGCAGGTCTTGTTCCTTTTCCTCATAATAGTTTTTCTTAGCATGTTGTCTGGGAAAGAGCTCGCAACCCTGAATTTGTAGGCTTTTTATGTGCTTGTGTGTATTTTGTGACCAGAATGTTTTGGGTTTTTTTGCATCATAAGTGTTTACAGGACCGAAAAGGTGTTCTTTCCATCTGTCCTCTTTAACTCCTTATTCAGCGTCCTGACATCAGCGTGAAGCGCAAGCATAATGTGGTAATGACTTTGATTTAATTTTTTTGTATTTTTTTTTAAACGTGCACCAGCGTCGAAAGATTTAATTTTCAGATGCTCTCTGAGCACTATGGGTACAAAGGTTTTCTTTTAAACGGCAACTTTCCTTAACTTTTTAAAGATTAGGCTACAGCACGTTCATCCAGTGGAAAAAACAAATTTGTCTCGAGACATTTTTGGACATGATTCGATTTTTGAGGCTCTCAGGTGATCGTACACGGTCACGTTTGATTTGGACCGAATGAACAAACACGAGCTCGACGAAAGCCAAGTTCTGTGCAGTATTTGTGGCGACACAAAGCCTGGCCATCAGGGAAAGGGAAAAAGAAATGCGACTCGAGGAATGTGCTGCGTCTGCACGCGGCAGTCACGTCCTTCTCCGACTGCTTTATTTTGGGAGGTTTGGTACTCTGGGCACAAGACTATCAGGGCGGTGAGATTTTAGCACAAAGCCGTAAGTTGCGTAGAACGAACCCGTTAAATGCAAACGAGAGCCATTAATTCACAAGGTCCGCGTGATTAACGAGTCTGTCGGGGGTGCTGTGTTTGCGCATCTGCACGCAGAGAGTGTAAAAACAAGCACTGCGGTAGGAGGCATCTGTTGTCATCGTCGCTGATGGTCTGGCCGGCAGCTGCACGGCGGCCTCGTTTTGTCAGGCTGCCGAAGTGAGAGCGGTGCCGCTTAGGCACTGTAACCCACACTAGTATTCACAGTCATTTAGCAACATTTCCTTTGCTGCTTTTTGAGCGCAGCTGTAGGGAACGGAGACCCTCTGGTGTGGACGTCGGGTCCTTTTGAAGTTTTCCATGTTGTGCTGTTGGTAAAAAAGCTGTAACTTTCTTATGACACACCCCAGGGAATTGTGCTCACGGTATTGTTTTTGTTGTTGCAGTGGTGGAGCGTGGAGACGGGAGAGTCCCTGCAGACGTTTTCCACGATGGGAGCCAATCTGAAGAAGATTCACGTGTCACCTGATTTCAGCACCTTTTTGACCGTGGACAGCATTGGAATCCTTTACATTTTAAAGAAAGTGGAGGGAGGAGGATTGTAGACTTGTAATTTTTGTTGTTGTTTCTCTAAAAACTTTCTTTTGAGAAATACTTTTTAAAGCCGGTGACTTTTTAGTGACTTGATGAACATTTTCTGTGTTTTTGAAATGATGCTTTTTCTGGTGTTTCATAATGTTGAATGTGTTTTTTACTATGACAATCTGTCTTTGAGCGCAAGTACTGTGAACCAGAAAAAGATATAAAGGCTTGTTAATGTGGAGCGTGCACACAGCCCAGTGTGGGATTTGAACCGATGCCTTAATATGTCAAAATATGTGAAAAGAATTTTTGGGTGTGTTTGTATGTATGTTTAGTTTGGGAAGCTCAGGTTTTATTTGTGGCAGCGTTTCACGTAAGGGCTTTAATGCGGCTCACCAATGAAATGCGTTTGAGGCACACTGTGTCCCAACCACAGATGTTCTATTTAATGTATCTGGAGAGGCTCACTTGTGTATGATGATGTACTGTATGTGTGTAGGTTTCTCAGTAAGTCTTGAGAAATGTAATGTGGAATCACAGATTTTTCAGCACTGTCTTGAGAAAAATGTGTAATGATGATGATGCAGATCGTTAATGCAGGTACACCATTGGATTTGCAAAGGGTGAACGTGTAAATGATTTTGGCACTTGTGCATGTCCTAATGTGAATATAAATTGAATGAACACCAAGGCAAGTAGTCTGTCTGTTATTGATCGTATGATTAATGTATTGTGTGTGTGTGGAAATACTTCATTTTTAGGTTTCCCCCAGGACATGAAAGTAGATGTACCTGGAATAGTTTGTTGGGGGAAAAAAGGTCGCTGGCTTATTGAACGTGCGTTTAGGAAAGCGAGAGGGAAGGGGACGCTGATGCACGGCAGTGCTGACACAGCAGTGGTCACGCTCCGTCTGTTTCTGACACTTCCTGTTGGCAGCTGCTTGATGAGAACAGACAGCGCACTGGCATGTCCTAATGTCAGTGTCAAGCTGAGCAGTGCATTTGTATGGATGGAGCTGAAGCTGTTTGAGGGAGATGTGCTTGTAGTTGGTAAGATGTTAGTGTTTGTTTGGGGGAGAGGAGGCTGTAGAAGAAATGTTTGTCCAGGATTGCATTTGTTTGTGTAGGAGCAGGAATTTGCTGTAGTGTTGTGAGAGGAAGTGGAGCCAGGTGAGTTGAAGCACGGTGACGCGTTTGTGCTCCCGGTCAAGAACGATCAGCCTGGAGGAAATTGCTTAAATGTGTGGATGAAGTTGTTTTCTTTTCATTAGGATGGCTTTTGTGGAAGTGAGTGATTGTACAGTAGGTGTTATTGATTGAGCTTATGTGTATAAGTTGAGATCAGTGACACCTACGATTGGTCGGTTCCTAAAAGAAATGGAAAAGCTATCCTAAGGGAAAGAAAATGTTTTTGGTGTTTAATGTAGCAAGCAATTGAAAGGCTGTGAATTTTTGACTGAGAACACTGCACAAGGGGTAAGTGGTGTAGTGCTTCCAATGTTTGTTCCCTGTATCCCAATGAAAGAGACCTACTACAATGCATAGGAATTGGGATATAAGGAACAAGGATCAGAAGCAATAATTCCTAGCCTACACCACTAAAAAGCCTCTCCACTCGACCGTGTCCCATATATCTCTACCATCGTACATTTTGGACATCACACCTTATTGAAATGACCAGTACAGACTGCAGATTTCAATAAGGTGTCCAAAATGCATGATGGTAGAGATATATGGGACATGGTTGAGTGGAGAGGCTTTTTAGTGGTGTGGGCTAGGAATTACTTATATATATTCTTTTTCTCTTTCTCCTCCAAATGAGGGGACTGCGCCAAGTATTAATACTTAGTAAATCCTTTTTTAATTTTTTTTTTTTTTTTATTTTGGGGGGGGGGGGCAAATAAATATACATTTCCACTATACTATTGTTCATTGATGGTGGTTTGTGCATGCAAACCAACACATTTACTCCACATACTTCATTACAACTAACACTACTCCAACTACCATCTGATCAGATGCACTGACGCATGTTCCATCTGGCTGCTCGTACACTGCTCTGCAGCTTGACGTGACACTTTAGCGTTGATCTTCATGGGAATTCAAGCAGCTGTCTCTGAGGTCATGCTTGTTCCTCTGCATCACACATCTCTCGCTAAGCTTCTAATCCAATTCATTTGGTGTGCCTCATGTGTTGGCCTATCAAACAACATTGGAACTTCTATGTGTTCATAACACACCATTTGCTATATGAACTAAGAAACATTTTTAAAAGCATTGATGCTTCATAATCACACCACTTTATTTTGGCATTAGACTTTTTTTACTTTTGTTATTTTGTTTTCATTCCTTCTATGTAAAGCACTTTGAAAAACCATTGTGTATGAAATGCACTATAGAAATACACTTGCCTTACCTGACCACACTATACACCCATTTGCTCATGTAACAGTCAACACATTCATTTCATTCCCCTTTCGTGATGGAAACATCAGGCAGGCCCTAGATCAGCATGGATGACCTTCCTGCTGCTACCCTTTACCACATGTACTGAATGATGGAGGCTTGTTCAAATCACACAGCTACATTCTCACTCATTGCATGAAAAAGGGTGCCCGATCAGGTTCCTGGACGGTCCTCAAACAACCGACTAATATCATTTGTCAAAAAAAGTCAATCATTACAGAGAGGTGTTTCATTAAGGTTACTTAACTGCAGGAAGGTACATCTTAATGTACAGCTTTTCCTCTCATTACATTCTCACCTCATATGTTCTGCTAAAATGCTGCTGGAGGTCAAGTGAAAAAACACACACAAAGTTTCTCAAACCATTACATAACCCATTACATAACGCATCATAGCATCCCACAGCCCACCCGATGCAACACCTTCTACCGAGTCGACTTTTTTTGGCCCTCTACATGTGTAACAACTGATGTTTGGAATAGGGCAGGTGATGTTCTCTCCTCTTCTATTCCCAGGATATATTGATTATTCAAGCTCACAGATCATTTTGATTCTGTTTCTCAACTACACGCATTGTAAACCATTTTTTTAAAGCAGGCTTTTTGGCCTGATCACTACCACATGTGCGTGCCCGCACAAAATCTACACTTTACTTTACTGCACTGATTGCCCATAAAAGTCTGTGGAGTGGATTTAAATAATATGATCAGATGCATCTACACCAGTGACATCCAATCCTGCTCCTGGAGGGCCACTGTCCCACAGAGTTCAGCTTCAGCTTCAGCTTCAGCTTCAGCTCCAATTCAACACACCTGAACCAGCCAATCAAGGTCTTTCTAGGCAGACTACAAACTTCCAGGCAGGTGAGGTGAGTTGAGTTGAGGTAAGCTGGAGCTAAACTCTGCAGGACAGTGGCCCATCAGAAGCAAGATTTGACACCCCTGCTCTACAGTTTTATTGATAACCAATATTACCTGACATTCAACACTCTCACATACCCATTAAGTAAGTAAGTAAGTAACTAACTCACTCACTCACTCACCACCAAGTTGCACCAAAAAAATACCTAGTGCAAATTCTCAACCACAGGATTCCTGCTCATTATATCCTTCAAACATGGTCATGTTACACATTTTACACAATACAACTTCAAAGGTTTTTTTTTCAACAGACGTGCCACTCAACTCAAACCCTTTTAACCATTTCATTTCAAAAGCACAAGATCAGTACCTGCCATTGTCAATGGACATGCAGTGTCTACAAGGCTTTGCTTGCTCTGACCCCCTGCCTCCGCTCCCCGAACCTTGGCCTGAGAACGGTTCCTGTCAGCCGCTCTCAGTGTCAGTGGCTACTTTATTGCTCGCTCTCGTCAGGTCAGGTGGAGCGGGGCCAAGCGGAGAGAGAACAGATGCCAAAGCCGTGCCTGCTGAGCTTTGGACGCGATCCTGAAGCTGTGCGAGCGAACGTCATTTGCGGAAGAAATACGTGTTGCCTTTGTTGTTAAAGGAATGCTTCAAACTTTTCATAGATTACGCATCCGCGAGAAAGCTTTACGGCGGGCCTGGCCAACTAAATCAAACTCAAAAGCCTGTAGCTTTCTAACAATCCTGATGACCTTGATTAGCTTGTTCAGGCATGTTTATTACAGTTGGAGCTTAGCTCTGCAGGAAAGTGGATTATGAGGGCCACAGTTGCCCTGCACTATATTCAAAGTCTTCATAAACCATGATAGTTTCATAGTTAATGATAGTTACGATAGAACACAACCAAATTACCATTTATTCAATGGAAACCTTGCTGTCCACACGCGGCGTTCGTCATCCTGCCGCATGGTTCTGCGCTTGTTCGCGTAAGTGTGTTACTAAAGGCCTTTTGGCACTGCAGGCTGTCACCCTGAGCTGCCTTTGGCCTTTGACGCCCAAATGTGTCGAGTCAGGAGTGCAATGCGGTCTGACGGATAAAGGACTCGACCTAAATATAATATGCCACTGAGGAACGCGTTTCCTTCTTTCCTTCTAGATCGCTCCTTCGGCTAAAAGTCTGCCCCCTCTTGATTCACATCTGGCCTCGTTGACAGATGAATGCAGCTCTTCGGCAGCTGTCGTTTCTCTCTCTCGCCTCTCCCGTCGTGGATCGCAGAGGAGGTGAAGACCCAAATGGGCTCGTGGCCAGTGTTGCCATGGCAGCTGGCTTTAGGATGCTGGGCATCCTCCCAAAATTGCCCTTTCGTCTCACCTCCGGCAGGGTTGCCCGATGACTTTGACCCCACAAAAATAACAGTTGTTATTGCATCTGAACTTTCGGCACACGTCAGTGTTTTCAAAGGTGATGACGGAGTTAATGACGGGTCGACGGAATGGTGAGATATCAAAATATAGGAAACCGACAATTACGCCGACAACTTCCACTGCTTCTAGATGCCGACGGTGTTTGAAAGCATTGGTTATTTCTGAAAATGTTTGACCGCATGGGAGCCTCTTAGGCAAATATTATAATTCCAAATTCATTTACTCACATTTGACCTTTTCGGAGCTTTAAACGGGTCAGTTTCTTTTAGAAACTGAGCAAAGTTCACGTGAAAAATTGGTCACGTGAAAGCTGTCTTGCGGATACAAGAGTGCGCCACGGTAGCCAGCCGAAACCAGGACTACCTGCAGGCAGGGGCATCGCTAGACCATCGCTTTTTTACTAGAGCAAAAGCCCCTCGCTGTGCGGTGCTCTTCCTTCACTTTTCACCTCTTCTATCCTCGTTGTTACAGCATAACAGAGTGTTTTATTAAGAAGATACATTCATATGAGACAAATCTCAGACTGACTGACACAACTTCATCATAGCGTTTTATGGGATGACTAGTTCACTTCTTACCTTACAATTCTTTGCGCAGTAGCGTACCTGTGTGATGAAGTCAACGTGAAATCAAACAAATCAAATTTAAATCATGTTATCAATTTTACTTTCTTTACACACATTCCTGGTAGTTTTGTGAATGATTCATTGCTGATGCTGCAGGGAAAAAATAAAAGACATGCAGGCATATTTTAATGCCGCTGACTACACAATTAGGACAACAACTGCGATCTTTATATAGCAACTTTAGTTAGAAACTTACATAAACACAGATAGGCCTACTTTTGTTGATTTGATGTTTGAGCTATTTCTGCATTCACGCCATTCATTGTCGTAAATAAAGCTGCGTGTGCTTTCGAATCGCTCTCGCGGTACTTTGATGTCTTTCACCGATTGGTCTGCGCGCTTCAAGTCGAACACACCGGTTTCTTTGTTCTGCTGAACGCAAAGAAAGATATTTTAAAGAATGTGGGTAACCATTAAGTCAACGATGCCCCGCAACAGTTTGGTTATAAGCATTCTTCAATATATCTTCTTTTGTGTTCAACAGAAGAAAGAAACTCATACAGGTCTGGAACAACTTGAGGATGAGTAAACGATGACAGAATTTTCATTTTGGGTGAACTATCCCTTTAAATCTGCAGTGGTCAGGTGGTACAGCGGCCAGATGGTACGAGTTGTAGCTCTCAGAAAATGACTAGTTTACATGTTGTAATTACAAGTTCTACAAAGAACTTGTTCACAGTTCAGAATCGTTACGGCAATTACGACATGGCGCGAATGCACCTTTTGACTAATTTAATGTTGACGATGAACAAAACTAATGTTGACCGCACACCTGATTTTACATGCAAACAGAACACGTGCATGCTAAGAGCCAATTAGAAATCCCAGTGGGAACCCACGTCGTCTTCACTGATTATCCACTTCAACGTTAAGTGAAATGGGTTGCAAATGTTGATTCATGTTTCACTTTTGCTAAATGCTGTCTGTTGGCAAGCAGTCCTTCGTCACAGGACGTAACTAAAGTATGTTATTGAAGCACTTAAAATGCTCATTAGCACACAAATAATAGCCTATTTTAGGAAATACGTTTTGGGTTAGGTATACATATCAGAGTTGTAGCCACATAAGATTAGTTGTCGATATAGCTTTACTTTGGTTTACTTCTTAATCTTCAATATTTGCTTACATTAGGCAAGCGCAGTTTGTTCTTATCGTCAGAGCGGATCGATGCTAGGTGAGGGTTGTTTTTGCTCCCTGCAGTTTGATTTTGTGTGTTCCTAAAGCTCTGGCCCAGTTCTCACATATTCTGGGCTGTGGCATCTCTCTTTGTTCTTTTTATATCAACATGACTGAACTAGTTGAACGATCATAAAGCCTACTTTATTTTGATATCGCTGCAGAAATCTATCTGGCACATTCTGTAAGTGTTAATTAATTGATCTGTAAGATAATTACATAAATGGTTATCCCCTGACGCTTAATTTAGTCAAAGGCTTCGGGATACGCACCATCTGGGACGCGAGACTACAGTTATCCCATTATCTCTCTCATTCTATCTTTGTTGTGAGAACTGAAATGGAGAGTTAAGGATATTTGACAAAAGCTGATGTCGGTCGGATCGTCTCACCTCACGGACGTGTATCTCTCTGATGCAGTAAACGCTTTACAGATTGGGGAATAAAACGCGCTGCAGGTGAAATCCAGGCTATAAATGTCTGTTAGATGTACATCTCACAGAAAAGCTTTGTGAACTTCTCTACTGTTTTATTTAAAAGTATATACAAACTATAAAGTAAAACAACCAAGTAATCTATCAACGTAACAATCGTTTTTTTCAGTCTCTGTGATTTGAGTAGTAGGCAACAACTGTCCGCCCTTTAGGTGTTGCTGTGTTTCCTCCAGATCTGTTACTGCAACGTAACCGAGTTGTGTTAAACGGACTGTGTGGAGAAAGATACGAGCTCCATGGAAACAGAGTGCTCAAGAAGTGAACCGTATGTCACCCAGCCTGAGGGAGATATAATCCAGAAACTCACACTCAAGTCCTTATCAGAGCACATCTTTTAACACGCTCCCTGTCTTTACTGAATTGTAATTTGTGGCAGCTCCCCAGAGGCCACTGATAAGTACATTCACAAATAAATAATACAAACAATCATTAGATACAGGCCTAGAAAGAAAAAGTGACGGAACAACAGGTACTGTAGATAGAACGACCGGCCGATGGATGGATGGATGGAGATGGAATATTGATGGGTGGGTGGTACATTGATAGAGACAACAAGAGATAGAACAATTCAACAGTAAGTTACGCAAGTAGGTAAGACAATGATGCAGGGATGACTTCAAAACCCGGCAGACTAATTCACCACTTTTTCAATGGCCTTTTAAAATGGGGTTGTGTTGTACAACATACATTTCACACACCCCAAACTTTTCTAATAAGACAGTTTGGAGTGTGAGAAAAACCCCAATATACAAGGCCATTGAAAAATCTCCAGTGGTAAATTAGTCTACCGGGTTTTGAAGTCATCCCTGCATGTACCACTCTATAGATGGACAAATAAAATAAAAAACAAGAAAGAAAGAAAGGAAGGAACACAGGCCACAGAAAGGACAATGGTTCTACAATCCGGATTTATTCCGTGTGCTTTGCAAGAATATAAATAAAGACCAAACTTACAAAATCTGTGTGCTGGAAGCCCAAGCCTATCTACACATGTTAGTCCGCATTGATGTCACAAATCCACGGTTGCTCATACCTTGTTATAATGGGTTGAACTTTGACCTGCCTGCCAAATTTTGTACCTTGTTTCCCAATGTAATTTATTGGATTTTTTTTTTTTTTATTCTGTCATTCTTTATACATTTTTTTGGTTTGTTTTTTTTAATAACATATATGAACAATGAGTCAACAAAATATTTATTTACAGAACTGTGGCAAAATTCTACAGTGACAATGAGTGAAAATAAGATCTGTTTTTTATATTTTCATCTGAAACACAAGTGGAGCCATCCGCACATTCGGTTCCTCTGTAGTACTACAAGATTTTGTTTTTTTCGGATGGCTGCGTATTCAAGCTTGATGCGTCATATAAAAATAATGTAACGTTAAGACAACATCAGACAAGAATTGCACAATAAGAATAATTAATTATAATAATTGTAAATATTACAGTAATGGTAATATAGTTCTCTATTAAACAGTATATATCAATAATAATCTGCATGGCGCCGCCAATGAAGTTAACAACCATTCTGTAGTGATTTTGGCACGAGACGCATCCATTTCATGGTTGTCCAGTGCAATGAGTTCATTCACATTGTGCATAATCATTTTTTTTTTTTTAGATTATTAACCACAAACAAACAAAATAAAGAGAGAGTGAGAGAGAGAGAGAGAAAGAAAGAAATAAACAAAGAAAACAGAAAAGAAAAATACAGCAATTCATGTAAAAGTCCGTTTTCATCCCAGTCCAGACATGCCATGGTATTTTGGACTAGATATTTAGTGAAAAGTCAATGTAGTGTGTCCGAGTTGCCGTAGCGAGACCGTCTCCGCGGTTCTCGCCTTTCCCCGATCCGTCTCTCGCGCGACAAAGTTCCGTGACGGCCGCTGTCCTTAAGAACGCAACTCGAATCGCTGCCTCTTGAAAAGTGTACATTCAATTCCCAAGTCTCCTCCAATTGTTTTTATGCAGTGAGTGTGTATGAGTGCGCGTGCATGCGAGTGTTTCGTTAAAAGGCCACGGGTCCACGTCGGCAGTCCTTGTACGCGCCAAGTCCCAGTTGAAAAAGTCCTCGTGCGAATCCTTACACATGCGTTACGAGAGGCTCCGGTGACGCTTTTAGGTTCCGTATTTGCGGTCCTTATTTGCAATGCATGTGAGACTGAGGGTCCATGTTAGGGGCAGGCTACATTCTCTGAATTCCACTGTAATAGACATGGGCGTCCGCCATTGCCCTGTGAATGAAATCACATCACTTATCCAAAGTGTCCATCAAAAAAAAGCCCCCCCTTCTCCAGTTCACATGGACTGCATGCTTTCCATCAACTACACTGCATGTCTCAGGACTGGCTCGGTTTTCTCGGGTTTTCATTCATAGGCAACACCAAAAAAAGGGAAAGAAAGAAAACACAACAGGAAAAAAATTTTTTGGAAAGGAAGGAAAACGCGCGGTTTGAGAGACATTTTTTTTTTTTTTTTTTTTTTTGCGGATGTCTCGTCGTAAAATAAGCCTCCTTTAAATGCTATCTGACAAACTTCTGCGTCCACAAATTACCTTTACGTTTTGAATTACTGAAACAAGCTCGTAACTCTTGTGCTGTTTAAGAAAAAAAAGAAAAAATCTCCCCTAAAATAAGGGAATTTAAATTACAGTTATTTTTTTTTTCTCTCCGACAAGCGCTGGTACTAAAAATGAAAACTTCGCTACGAGACGAAACAAACAACTCAAGCAAAATGTCCTTTGGGTGAAGTCCAATCTCCGCTTCTATGCCAGCTGTTTTGAATGCCCCACCTCACAAAAATCCGTTTCCCGCCCTTGTTTCTGCGCTCTCGCTAACCCTATGCTGTCTGGTCAGAGAGAAAGAAAGAAAGAAAGAAAGAAAGAAAGCAAATTCCGACTCTAAAAACAACATTTGTGTTTATAAGGCTTGTAGCAGCATTACGGTTTAAGTTGTCATTCAAGCAGTCGAGGGGGAAGTGGGGAAAGGCTGAAGAGGCGCTTCCCGGAGAAGCCGAGGAAAGAATAGCGAGGAACGGAGGGAAGGAGAAATAAAAAGAGAGGAGATGGGGGAAAAATTGAATGAAAAACAACCGCTTGCAACACTTTTTTGTGTGTTTTGGAGGAGGATCGGCAGCGTGGCGGCCTGAAGGCTGACCTTCCCTTATCGTGCTGCGGCCAGAGAGGTGAGGGGGGCGAGAGAGATCAAGAGATAGAGAGAGAGAACGGGGCAATAGATCGAAGGAGAGAATAGACAGCGGCAGCGTCATCATGCAGAAGCCACGGTAAACGGGCGGGCTTGGCCGGGCGGAGAGACGCGGGCTTGTCACAGGTCACTGGGCCCGTGGCTCCGTGGGGGGCCTCTAGAGGGCGCTCTCTGTAAGGCACACACACAGGAGTGGACAGTATTTTGGGTGTATATTAGAAAATAGTGGTCTCATACTTGGTGTTGGCTCCTCTTTTGGCTTCCTGTCCTGGCTCGACTATCCATGGGACGTTTGCGTGGCCCTTTTGATCCATTGAGGGCTGCTCCATCTGAGGTGCACACAGGAGAAAGAGACAGCAGGTCAGTGGGTGCTAGTAATTTAGGGGGTTACGGGCGCTCACGCTAGATCTTGCATATTGTTCGCTTTCGTTCATGTGCCTATGTGCAGAATTTGTGTCTTTCTTTGCGTACTACTGCAATTTTGAAGACCTAAGCGAAAAGAAGTTTGACCAAAACGGGATATAAACGTCACAAATTGACCTCCTGGCTCAAAATCAAACATGGATGAAACTTTTCATTAATGGTTGAAAAGAATAATATTATAGTAACACTTTACAACAAGGTTCAATTGCTTAACATTAGTTAAACGTCCACCATCAAGTGGCAGTGACACTAATATTGGATTGCATACAGTAGCCTACTCGCTTTCGCCGTTTCAAGTTTTGCTGAAAATACAAGTTGTGATATTTTTTTGTTTTATGCCAGGGGAAACTTCACATCATCGTTGTGTATCAGACAGGAATAAAGGTGAATTTTACTTATTGTTGCGCAGAAAAAATATACTTACACTATCGCATACCTCGGGTCGCTAGCGACCCTATACATAACTAAAAAACAGACATTATTTTATATATTTCTTTATTGTTATATTGTTTATAATGAATACATGAGGGGGAGTGTAGTGACTGATGGTTAATAAAAAAAAAATTTTTTTTCCGTTCATCTTCAAAATGAAAATGCTGAAAAAGTAGTGTTGCTAGTTAATTAAATACATTTAATTAAAAATGTTACCTATATTATTCATATTATATTGTTTACAATAATAATGATGATGTAATAATACGTTTATAGTTATATCATATTCTGTTTCTCATATATGGAATCTGAATTAATTTACATGCTTAAAGGCCCATTCACACCAAGGACGATAACTATAAAGATCTCAATCGTTCTCAATATTAAAGAATAGCAGAGTTCACACCACAGCTATAACGATAACGGCACAGAGAAATGATATATTTGGAATCGGAATGATTTTTTTTCCAGCTGATGAACGATAAAAACATTGACAGCCAATCAGAATTCATCCTGCTGTAACGAGCTCGAGCATTTAAAGCGACAGACAAGCACGCGCTTGGAATAAACAGAACGATATCATCCGCTGGTGTGGACGCTAATATAGTTATCTTTATAGTTATTGAGAGAGAGAGAGAGAGAGAGAGAGAGGGGTGTGTGATGTGATTGGTTAACCACATGGCAATCTGACTGTCACACCAACACAAAAACGGTGAAATAACTCCACATTACATAATTCTTATTTTTAAAACCTGTAACATCAAACTAATTAATTTGTTATATTAAGTATCGGTGACATAAAATCCATCTTGCAGATCTGCTGTGGTCAAAACTACCCTACAACTAGTACATCTTTATCAACCAATCAAAACACTGTTCCTTGTTGCCACGGCAGCTCAGCCTTGCTCCACATTAAGCTGAGCTATACATGGCTCAGAAACGTGAATCTCTACAGGAACGAACACATGCGCGCACAAACGCAGAGTCCTTTACGTCTGCTGTTGGCTTGTCTTGAGTTCTTTATCAGGTTTTTCCACATGCAGCCGCATGAATATTAAATAACATAATCCCCGCTCTTCCTGGATACCTCTGACTGCTCTCAAACACACACATGCACACACCCACACCAACTTCATTCTTCTCCACATTCAAATGCTTAAAAAAAAAGAAACAGTCCCTAATCTTACGCAATAAACCTCTAGTATGAGGCATCGACCTGAAAAGGAGCTTAATGGTTTGATAACGCTCTCAGGGAACGATGAGTTGGTGTCTTGGATAAGAGATGCTGAAATATTTCTATCCCTGTTTAGTCAGCTGATGTTCTGGATGGACAGACCGTCAGAGGACGACAGGAAAGGAGGATTCAGATAAAGAAGAGATCAAACAAACAGAGCAAACTGAACAAAACAAAGTTAAAAAATGAATAATGAAACCAGTTAAAGGAATATTTCTGGGTTAGAGAGAGAGAGATCGCCAGCATCTGCGATATGGTGTCAATTACCTCAGAAAATCATTTCTCTCGTCGCAGTTGGTAAAAACAAAACCCAATTATGCATTTACTGTTGGGCAAGTTTATACTGTACCTGGTGCCCCACAGACATCCATTGTATGTGTATTAATGTTTGCCTTTTTTTGTCGTTGTTTTAAGGATGTTACAATTATTTCTTTAACCAGGAATTTTCCTTTTATAAATTAAGTGAAAAAGAGAAAGGTTCAGAAAAATGACAAAAACAAGCAAACAAACAAAGAAATGGGCTATCAATTTAGCATTCATTTAGTGTGACTAATTAAATAACACAAATAAATGTCATTGACAGCCCTAAAAATAAAAAGGGGGAAGAAAAAGGAAAGGAAAATACAAGAAGACCTGAAAGTGAAGTTTATGTGGATGATGGAGGAGTCGGGAGGTATGAGGAAGAGGAGAAGGATGAAGAGGAGGACGGTGCGGGGTGAAAATGTGCCCCAGGGACCAGCGGCTAGAGAGGGACATGACCTAGAGGCAGAACAAAGAGGTCACAGCTTGGGAAGGTGAAAACACAAACACACACACGCAAACGCACACACATAATCAATCAATCAATCAATCAATTATGATTGATTCTTTAATTAGGGGCATTTTTAATTGTGTTAAAATTAATCATTTGCAAGAATCAGATTATTTTGGGCTTGTCCTTTACCCATGACTTTTAGACTAAACTACTTTAACAACCAGTAGTTTATTCACTGTTTTGAATAAATAAATTAAATGCTGTTCACTCTCTTTACTTAATTATACTCAGCTGTAAATGACTCAGTTAAATTAGAATGGTTATTTTGTTGTATTTAGTGTAAATGTATCTGTTATAGATTTTTAAAATTAGATTTTTTGGTCATACTTTAGATTAGGGTTAATTTCTCACTATTAACTATTAACTACGACTTTTGCCTCAATAATCTCCTAATTACTGCTTATTAATAGTTAGTAAGGTAGTTGTTAATTTTATGTATTGGGTAGGATTGAGGATGTAGAATATGGTCATGCACAATAATGCATTAATATGTGCTTTATATGTACTAATAAATAGCCAATATCATAGTAATATGCATGCAAATAAGAAACTAGTTAATAGTGAGAATTGGCCCCTAAACTAAAGTGTTAAAGTTATCTGTATATTTAAATATATCTTAGCTCCTTTTTGCCAGTAGTTTGTAGTGAAGAAAACTACTTTTTCCAAAAGGCTTGACATTGAGAAGTTTGTAGTAATCTATAGCAGATTAGCTGCCAAAACACTTTGAAACATTTTGAAGAGGTTTCATTTTTCAAGACTATCAAGTAGTCATAAATTCCCTTAATTTTAGAATCCCCCATATACAGTGCATTCAACCGACTGCAGGAGTGGACACATGGAGATGAACAGAATGAACAGAAGAGAGAAGGATTCCGTTCTCATGGAGCAACACAGCGTATCGTGTCCATATGGAGAAGAGGTACCGCAACATAATGAACCATTTCTCCTACACAAGGAAAAATCAATATCCGAGTACACCACACACAGCCACAGAGAATGCTGTTAGTGTTCAGGGTAACAACGTGAACACACACACACACCAACAATGGGCCTTATTCACAAAAAACAAGCAGAACAAATGTACGCTAATCATTCATAAATCCATTCTTACGTAAATTGTCACATAAGCACTATTCACACAGGATTAGTTGAGTTACTAACACAGGACGCCTGTGATTTCATGAACTGATTCAGATAGATCTTTAGATGAGATCATGAGATATTTGTAGTTCGTTTGTGTTACTAAGATCACAGTGTATATTGTCCAAATGTGGGTGCTTTAAATTGGTACATTTTTGCCTGGTTTCAGAGACTAGTCCCAGACTAAAATGCATTGTTTGAGCTGTCTTACCTCAAATAACTCAATATCTTAAAATATGTCAGTGCCATTATTTTGTCTCAAGATGCACACCAGTAGTGTTTTTTTCTAAGGCACGTTTATAAAAGCTACTTAAATGTTAACTAAGTAGCTTAACTAAGGCCTAATCCTGGCTTTATTTAAGCCGTGTCTGTGAAACCAGGCCTTTATAATATATTCTAAGTTTATACATTATTTATAATATTTTATATGCCTGTATGTAATGCAATTGATTAATGGAAGGAATTAAGTAGATTATCCTCTTTTTATGTCAAATGGGACATCAACAGTAACAAACTATTATTTCACCCAGAAAAGTTGCAAAAAGGCACAAAATCCAATAAAGTTTCACCGACCAGAAATCTGAGAAATTTATTAGCTTTATTTATAGTATTTAAGGCCAATATATAAATAAAATAATGCAAAAATACTGCTATCATACATATTCTTACCCGGGAGAGAAGGAGAACGGGATCTGAAAATGTTGCGAGCCGAATTTGAATCTACAAAGTCCATTTGAGCACCTTATCTCTCAGAGCATGCATGGTGTCTGCTACACCACAGCTCAATTTAAAGTGCCAAATTGGCCCAGTATTTATACTGTAATATCACATTTTATGTGGACAGTGATCTGGCCTTTAAAACAGATAGAGAAGTTAGGCTTCTCATTAAAATAGGGTTATTTGGAGTCCTGCAGGCTGGACTCCAAATGCAACTGTTTATTTTCAACCAGGCATCCATCGTTTCTGTCCTGCGTGTAATCCAACTCCTACAGGCAGGGTGTGTTTTATTTTTATGACGAGCTCCCACCTATTCTGGGCCCTTATCCAGAGAGTGGTAATATCCCTGTCGGTGGCAGGGGGGAGAGAGAGGCAACGTGCCCGCTCTGGGGGCACTGGGACGAGGGCAGATGGAGAGGAAGGCTGCCCTGGAGGAAGCCACTTGCTGGAGCTCTGTGCAAACAGCCCTCATCAATCTCTTTCATCCTTAAACGCACTGAAGGGAGAGGAGATGGAGTGTGCCGTTTACAGATCAAACACTCACCTCACCGTCCCTCAGGACAGGCTGCGACACACACGCGCTGGCGTGCGTACAAACAAACTTTCACTGAGAGGAAGTAAATCTATTGCAATACTCCCAAACACACATTTCTTGATATTGGTTTTAAAAATTCGCACATGCTCATAAACAGACAATCATGCAAACATCGAAATCAATAAATGGCTAATAAGTCTATGTTCGTCTGTGCTGTTTTTAATTGGTTTCCAAATGTCTCTAATTTCATTCACCAGAGGTCTTTAGGTGGCATAGATATCAATATTACTCAAATAACAAAATTGACACAAAAATCGCTCATTGCTCTTTGGCTTTCTCATTTGATAAGCCCTCTAAAACAAAACAGCAATACAAAGTTAGGCCTAAAAAACAGAAACCGTTCAATCAATTTAAATTGCATTTACTATAGATTCTACTGTGTTAAGATGCGAGCTATAACGTGCAACACAACAATTTTAAGTATTTATCTGTCACGTTGTAGCTAAAATTTGAATATGAAGAATATATCATAGCAATATTATAAAAGAATATGGCCACAAAGCGTTTCTAGCCAGCGTTTTTTATTCAGTTGAGACGCTTTGCTTGCTTGAAAACAATTGGAAAATATGCCAGCTACAGTACGTAAAAAAAAAAACGCTTTGGTGGATATGATAAACAAATGAATGTTTTGGTATCATTTAAATATACATTACTGATTTAAAAGTTTGGGGTCAGATTTCTATATGAAATGAATGCTGCACAACTGTTTTCAACATTGATAATAAAATAATAAAAAGAAATGTTTCTTGAGCACCAAACCAGCATATTAGAATGATTTTGTTGTTATGAAACTGTTAAATTAAAAGCAACAACTTTTGACACACAGCGGATAAACGTCAGTTTTAAAACAATGTTCCAAATGAAAATTTCTGGTCACACATTCCAGCAGCTCTGTTTCCCATGATGCATCACTCAGCTTGAGCACACACAGATATGGGTTCAAGGTGTGCAGGCGTACATATGTACAGATGGAGGAGGTGAGACGGGCTGCTGTGTTAGGCAAAGTCAAAGGGCAAAGTCACTCACACTCTTGCGTATGTTGACGCGAGGTTTAGGGACAGGTTTGGAGGGTTTGCTGTCGAAGCTCTCGGGAAGAGTGGATGACCCGTGGCCGCTCTTTCTGGCCTGCAGGGCCAACTGATACGCCACCTCAAACGCCTGGCCCAACGTCAGGATAATCTCATAGGCTAGATTCTGTTAAAAAAAAACAGACACGCAGAGGCGATGAGAGACGCTTGTTCAAAAATCAACTCGCAAATCACTCTTGTGGTGATCTAAAAATATCTTTGAGTTTGAGATTTGAGTTCAGTTCAGTGCTACTACATTTGGCAGCATTTTACCACTTTTCTTCCATAATTTCAGAGCTTAGTGATCTTTAAATGATTAAAAACATGCTTTAAGCATGTTATAAATTATTCATGTGTTGTGACTAGCTGATGCACAGACAGCTCTGTGGTGTTACTGTGATAGGCGGAAGACATCAGCTTCCTAAACAGACATTTTCCTTAAAAAAAAAAAAAAAAAACCCCACCATAGCCTTTTAAGCTGACAAAAAGTATAGTTTGTATTTAAAATGACTACACAGATACTATAAAATGTGACATTTAAGTTTTGATGAAAACTTGTCAGACCTACCAAGTGTTTTCATGGACAATTTTTAGAATCTCATCTTAGAAAATAGTTCAGAACTTAACACTAATATAAAATATAATATAAAATATAAAATTAATATACATTTAAATAATCAACAAAACAACTGAACAATAGGCTACTTTCTGTTTTGCCTCTTATTTTGGCTTTTTTCTTTTTTACATTAATTTGATGATTCAATTTCAAACAAATTTTCTACTAATCTTTAAGTAATAATCAAATACATCTTCACCAATATATTATTAATAATTTCATTTGTATTTATGAAATGTGGAATTCCTCAAACATGGTTTGCAACACTTGCGCATTTGTAAGTGAGCTTTAATGGATGTTTCATTTTTATTGATGCTTTATCAGACATGGGTTTATTTATTATCTGCTACTAACCACATCGAAAGCTGTAAACACGTGGCAGTAATGATGGCTGGATTTCAGGTCCTTGGTGATGTACGCAAACGTGGACAGATCTTCAGGGTCCTGCGCGGCACACGAGATGTTCCTGATCTCATGCTCAGCTATGATGTTCTGAACATCGGAGAAAGGGACAGAAATGAGAGGAAAAGAATCAGATTTAAATGCATATTTGTTTAACAACAATATTTTTCTATACTACATTTCTACTAGGACTAAAATATGATTCAAAAACAGCTAATAAATTGGCTTAGAGTGGCACATTTTGTGAGATCTATTCAACGCTTTGTCAGAATAATGTAATGCGCTTTATCTTTTTTTTAATGACATGCAATTTATTGTGATTGATTATTCAATTACATTGTTTATTGACTGACAGCCCTAATTTCTATCTTGTAAAGGAAGATGAAAGTTCCGATTATAATCTGTATAAATTGAGACGTTATACAGGTAACGGCAGATGATTACCTTGTTAGTGGCATCGATAAACTTGACTCCCTTATAGGAGACAGACAGTACTATGGTGGGGATCTTCTTCATCTGTTCTGTAGACTTCTTACGGAGAGGAAGAGAGGAGGAGAGATCAGCAGACAGTCTTACAGTCTCCAACATTAACATTCATGAGGCCCCATCACACACTGACTGAGATCTGCTTTATACAAACTCAAACGCACACTAAATTATTTACACATAATGCCCTTCAATACCCTGCAATAACCCAGATAAGAGTGCCAAGGGACAAAATAACATTGTGCACTGTTAAAAACGTGGCCTTATTGGGTTTGAACGTTGATGATGATATAGACCGCATATAGTGTTGCTGGGAATAAAAATGGTTTAGCTGGTCTCCCAGTCTGGTCAAGCCAGTGGAAACCAAGCCGTCAAGTGTCCAAAACCTCTATAAAACCAGCAAACCTGACCAGGTTGGGAGACCACCTCGTGCTGCAGGGGCATAAATCACATGCAGCCGAGGATAGTGATGAACTTCAGAGATTCAGAATTAATTTTCATATATTCCTACGCCGTCATATCAGCTGTCAGAGTGGAAAATATATTCATCTGGACCTCATTTCCCCTCTCGCTCTCGCTGTCAGTGATTTCCCGTGGATCAGCGCCTCTCTACCGCTCTGTACCTGTCAGAATATTCTGCTTAAAACAAAGAGCGAGAGATAGAGGACCTAAATTTACACCTTCTGAATGTATTAATGTGTTTATGAAGAAGCAAGGGACGGCTGCATCTTCGAAATGTGCAGCGGGGAGCAGAAAGGAGAACAGATGGTGTTTTACATGCATTCAAACACAGAGCAGGCGAACTGTCCTGGCGTGTTAAATAATCTAATAGGAACGGGGGCCCGGGGGCAATTGAAGTAAGAAAAGGTATTTTGAGGTAAAGCTAGGTTAATGCATTTATTCACCGTGGGAAGTTATGAGAAATTTGTCGATTATTTCCCTAAATATCGTCTTGCGTGAGTGTAAATCCCAAGTGCGCTGTGTGCTCTCGTAGTCCTGTTTTCTCAATGACTGTGTCATAGTGACCTGAGGGCAGCAGGAGGATGACTAGACATGGTGACACAACTCTTACCCTCATTTTTGCGCAGGCATCATGCGTGGACTCTGTACCGCGCAACTCCTTCACCAACATAGACCCCAGATACTGCAGAACAAACACAATCAGAAACTGAGAAACTCGTTCATTTTTGTTAATTGTATCATTTAAAAAAGTTAATTAAAAAATGTAAAAATAATAATTAACCATATACAGTACATGTGTGTATGTATATAAATGTATGTGTATAAGACCACCTCAGTACTATCTCCCTAAGGTTTTCTTTTCCGGCAGTTGGTGTGCACAGATTGTGTGTCACTGTGAGTACAACTTGTCAGATAAATCAATAACTGAATGGAAACGTAGCCGTGTTCAACGAAGTGTGTAGGAACGGAAGAGATCGGTCGGAAAGAGCTTAGTTGTGCTGTGATCTGCTGAAGTGTTACGCTGCACTGCTGGCTATCAGACAAGGACAACCTTGAGAGCCAGCAGACTGTGTTTCACATGAAAGCAATCTGGAATCTAACATCTATCTATGCTGAGGTGTGACAGTATTTTGTAAAGCACTCCGTTAATGTAAAACCCAATCATTTTGAGACTAGATGAGACCGAAATGTTGACCGGCAAGACAGGCGGATGCTACTGTCAGAACCTGTACTACTCATTTTCAATCGCAAAATCTTATTTCCAAATCCAGTCTAGACCATTCATTTAGATTTACATTAATCACAGCAATATGATATTAATCAAACCATTTTTGTATTTGTAGTTTAAATTATTTTTATTTAATTGTATATTCCTCTGTATTCGTAATCATTTTTATGAATTCATAATTTCATTATTTATTATTTACATTTTATTTAAATATTTTGTTGCAATATTTTTATTTCATTTTATTTAATTGTATTGAAATATTTTAGATTTTGATATTTTTATTTATTTATTTTACTTTTTGTATAATTAATTTGTTGTAATATTTTAGATTTTAATTAATTAATTTTATTTATATTATATTTGCCAAGTAGAAATGTATACAGTAATATAACATCAATAATTAGGGTGACCAGATTTCTCATGGTGGAATACGGGACGGGATGGACAGGCTATCAGCATAAAACGCATTGAATTCTTTTTTCACAACTTACTGTACATTAAATGTTAAATGTATACGCACGTTTCTTTGACATTTCTGCTTTTGACTCTATCTGGATCTCCCTAAGATCTCTCTAATATCCCGCCTTCACTAAATACAAGTTTATCGATTACGAATTGGGATTGGATGGTCATTTTGTTTACCAAAATACAGATTGGCTACCTTATGATCACCTAGCAAAGACTATTTACGAAAGAAGAAATACAGGACAAAACATGAATTTTTCATAATAAGTCGGGACACTAAAAATAGAGCTAAAAAAAAGGGACGTCTGGTCACCCTATCAATAATAAAAGTACAGTATAATAATTGTCAGGTGAGCATCTCATTACTGACCTAATTTTAGGAACCATGATAGTCAGAATCACCAGTTTAAGTCTAATATCAGTTTATACATTTTTTTAAAGCATATTTTACTACTAGTCAGATCAGCATTGATTGAGTTTCCTGATTCCTTCACAGTTCAACACTGGGAACAAAACTCTTGACCTTTGGCCTCTGTGGTTCAGGCACACATACATGCTTGGATTCTGTTCATAAACTCCATCAGTGTTTTTGGCACTGGAGAATAAGCCAATCAAATTTATATGGCTGTTGCTAGGAAACAGAGTGGGTTTATGTAAGCTAATACTAGAGATGCTCTGGCCCGGAGAGAGCTGAAAAAACCTGTATTGATTGAAGGTTAAAACACCATTATTCACCACTGAATAACTAATAGACTCGTAGATAGCTTTCACGTTCGCTTTTCTCTTTCGTTATCTGATGGCTTACAGGAGCCCGCCAAGGCCGCATCCACTTTTAAATTCCTCGTACACTCAAATTTCAAGTGTTTTTTTGGTTCCAGTAGAAACATCTGAGAAACATTCATCATTTATCACTTATAAAACCCACACTTACATATGCTTCATAGTCACATGACTGGAATATAAGCTTCTCAGGATGGTGCTGCCAGTACTGCACTGGCGTAGATGATGTCGCCTCGTTCGGAGGTCGTAACGTGATTGGCTCGCACCATTCCCCTTGCTAAAAAAAAAAAAAGGAAGTGGAAAAAACATAAATGTTTGTAATTATATCAAGGTCCAGCATTTAGGTTACAAAAGCTGAAGCTATATATATATACACTTCAGGGTTCAGTAACTGAATAGTTGCTAAGCATTTCTTTTCTAAAGGCTTTTTGTCGCTCTTTCAATCTATTTCTTTTTTCCCTCTCTTCCTCTGTGTGTATATATAGTAGTCTCTTATGCTCATCAAGCCTGAATTTATTTGACCAAAAATACAGAAAAAAACAATTTATTACAATTTATTTTAATATACGTTAAATTTAATTTATTCCTGTGATGCAAAGCTGAATTTTCAGCATCATTACTCCAGTCTTCAGTGTCACATGATCCTTCAGAAATCATTCTAATATGATGATTTATTATCAATGTTGGAAACAGTTCTGCTGCTTAATATTTTTTTGGAATTTTTTTTTCAGGATTCATTGATAAATAAAAGTTAAAAAGAACAGCATTTATTCACAATATAAATATTTTCTAAAAATATAAATCTTTACTATAATTTTTTATCAATTTAGCACATCCTTGCTGATTAAAAATATTAATTTCTTTAAAAAAATTAATTTAAAAAATTAATTTTCTTTTTTTTCACGTTTTATTCATCAATACATCCTAAAAAAAAGTATCACAGGTTATAAAAACAACATTAAGCAGCAGAACTGTTTCCAACATTGATAATAAATCAGCATATTAGAATGATTTCTGAAGGATCATGTGACACTGGAGTAATGATGCTGAAAATTCAGCTTTGCAGCACATAAATAAATTATATTAAAATAGAAAACCATTGTTTTAAATTGTAATAATATTTCACAACATTACTGTCTTTTGTATTTTTGATCAAATAAATGCAGGCTTGATGAGCATAAGAAACGTCTTTCAAAAACATTAAAAATAGTAATGTTTCACACACAAGTACATCTGCTATAATCAGTTTACTAGTTTTCTGGCCTTTTTCTTAGTCTCTCTCTCCCTCTGTGATGATATATGGAACCACAAGGCAGGAAAAACTGATAAATAACAACAATAATAATAATAATAATACAAAATTTAAATAAATATTTTCAGAAACTTACTAATAACATGATTTGTTTCAGCGCTGAATAATTAATTAACTAACTAATAAATAAATAAATATGTAACTTTCTCCAGCAAATTTTAAATATAGATTCTATCACTTTTCACCGAGTACATTTACGATAATCACAGATTTCTGGAGCAGAGGGTTCAGAATGTAACTGAATGGTTGCTAAGCATTTGGTCTAAAGCCTTTTTGTCGCTCTTTCAATCTTTTTCTCTCTCTGTGATGATATATGGAGCCACAGGGCAGGAAAAACTGATAAAGGCTAAGAGGAAGAGGACGTAAGGGTAACCTTTTGTCATTGCGTTCGGTGCAGTAACTCATTCTATTCACAATCACGGCAAAACACACAGGCACACACATCACTGATAAGCTCACAAAAAGAGATCTTCGCCACAACACATTCACAATCGCAAACACACTTTTACACACCATGGCACTGATTTATTGAGATTCTATCAGGACACAAAGGTGCACAAAGCGCAATTGATCACACCAACACACGCAGAGGGGAGTAGTGCACTTGACGCAAGTGCACTAACTCACCATACTGACTTGTGCCATCTGTCTCTCTAGTTTGGAGCGCGGGACGTCCTCGAAGTAGTTGTCGTTGCGTCTGCGTCGGGCGTCTGCCTGCATGATGAGATGCTGGACGTCCAGAGAGCTGGCGTTGGGGTAGGCCTGATTCAGAGACGGGGACAGCTGAGGGGGAGTGTGGTTCCCGGTGGGCTCCTGCAGGAGAGAGACAGAGAAATGTGGTTAGCAGGGTGGTTAGTGGAGAAACTGCCATGAGATGAATGGGAATGCTAATAGAGAGCTCATTCGAGGTCTGATTGTGTGCCTGTTTTTGGTTGATGTTTGTGTTTGAATTCATTTTTTAGTCATATGACCCACTGTTTTTACGTCAGACAGCACTGAAAAAGAGGCTGAGGAGGTCTAGCTGCGTTTAAGAGCAGCTGTCTGATCCAGCCTGGAAGATCAAGTTAAATCCCTGGAGCGGATCAGGCCATAAGAATGCCATCGCTCTCAGGATAAGAGCAAATCACACAGCAAGTGACATTTTCTGTTTTCCTAAAAACATTTCTCTCTATAAACATTTTGAGGAACAGGATAAAAAAACAAAAAAACAATGCATACACACACAAACATAAAATACAACATATATTATGGGTGACATTTAGGATGAACATTCAATTTATCATTCTATCGTTGACTGAAAACATGACAGCCATAGTGTGAGGGGAGTTTCTGATTCATACTCGCCCTTAGAGAGATGGCCCGTGGTGGTTTCTGTGGAGGGTCTTCGTGCAGTCGATCTCCAAGTGATGCGAGTATTCTTTTCCTGTGGCCGATCAAATTAATCTTAAGAACCTGAAAAAGAGAGAGAGAGAGAGAAAAGTGAGCATTTAGTCCTTTTAGACAAATTCACTACAGCCGTGTCACTATTGCAGCAGAAAAATGCTATTCTTATTATCACCACAATCAAGTTTCAAGCCAACATGAAATCAAAATTGACTTGCTTGTTAATAAAACTTCCCGGTTTATTTCATAAAATAAAATAAAATGTAATTTTCTCAATAATAATAATAATACATGAGTAAAATCATGAAATAATACATGAAACCTAAAGAACACACACACACACAAAACTCTTTCTTTTGCAAACTGTCCTATTTCTTTCACTCTCACTACAAACACACACACACACACACACACACACACACACACACACACACACACACACACACACGACAACCTCGATGAACAGGGAATTACTCCACCCAATTAATGAGCATACATACAGACTGAGCCATTACTGTAAACCAGGTTGCACAGAAGCATCAAATGCATGTGAAGAACCCGCTTTAGTCACAACACAGAACACACAAGGCGTCTTCTCATTGGCTGCCTCATTCCTGTCCCTATAGCAACAATCTTCTCTAGCTTCATTTATAATGATCGCCACTATTTTACCCTAGAAAATTGAATCAATGGGAGGATATTTCCTTTCAGCACAATCATGGTTTTCAATTACGACATAGTGTCCGTGAATTGTCTGTCAGGTGACCTGCATGATGCTGATGAAGGAGCAGGGCTCCCACACGTCTTCACTAATAAAAAATAAAAAAACTGAATTGAATGAAAAACTCAATTGAATGAATTCTGTGAATTGTGTGTTTTTGAATGATTCACTGAAAAAACCTTTTGAGCAAGTTTGACTTTCCACATGAGCAATATTTCTAAATATTTCTGATGAAATATTTTAGAGCAGATCAGCTTGAAAAACATACATTCAATACAGAAATTTTCATTATTTTTTTATTTATTTACATAACAAAATATTAAAATTCCCTAAAATTGACAGGTTTTTCACAATCGTGGAAACAGTGTCATTATGGACTGAGCAAACGTATGTAATAGCTACAGTATTTATACTGGGGTCTGAATATGTATCAGACAATTTAACCGAATTTGACTGATTGTTTGGAGACACTGTTATAAAAAGTAGTCCAGAATACTGAAATTCTTGACTTATTCCTGTTTAAAGGTGTGTGAATAAGGTGATAAGGTATGTTTATGAGCTATTTTATTCATTCATTTAATTCAAAATTTAAATTAAAATGAATTAAAACACAATTAATGAAAACTATAAATCCATTAAAAAATTGGAAACCCTAAAAGGTTCTATATAAGCACATGACAGAACCATTTAAGGTCCCAAATAGAACCTTTTCTTCTAAGAGTGTACATGTTTAGTTCTCAACTGTGTACTCAATCCCCCCACCCAGTACCAAATCCGCATCTGGCCAATCAAATATAGTACCAAAAACAGAAAGTAGCCAGTCCAAGAAAGGAAAAACAATTGTTTGCAGGCTACATCATTGTTCATACTGGACAAAATACATCCATCTTCATGTGCAGAACTACTTACAGGAGCCACGCATTTTAACGTTCTGTGTTAATGATCCCGTGTTTCTCTTCAAAGCCTCTCATGTCTAAAATCGATTTGTGTGAGGACGTTTTTGGACTGTGTGCACCAGAGGCTCATTAACCCGGTTTAAACCCTCTGGAGGATGCACAAACAAGCCAATCTGAAGCAGCCGGCAATCGGTCTCCCTCAGGCCCATGCTGGCCAGATTACAGGTGGTTAGGGCAACAGAGACTGGAACTGGACAGAAAACCCTTCAGGACTACAGCAGGATGTGTGCTCGCTGAAATTAGACATTTTAGGAGTTTAAACCACACAAAATGTGATTTCAATGTGCCTGGAGCATTCACATGAGAAATAAAGCGCAAAAGAACACTGCTATGCATGTCTGATATAGTCAGACTTGTGTTTTTGACTATTGACATAAAGTCTGGTCCACTTGCACGTTATTCTGACCATGAAATATTCCTGCTTAGTTTTTGGTAGTGCTGGGCAATATAGAGACATAAAAGTACATATATAATGCATACCTTGTATTACTTACATAATTCAAAACCACTTAATACACACATATGTTCTTATAGGTATTTAATCTGAAATACCGTAAAACACAATATAATCGGTCCCATTTAGGGTATGTTTTTATCGTATTCGCTGATTATTTAATTGTGCATGTTCATTTCGTCTATTTTTATATTTTTACCTTTGCCATCATCTAACACTGATAAAGTTATTCTTTAAAAAAAACAAAAAATGTAGTTATACTTTAAATGTAATCTTTAGCAAATCTCAAAATGAATATGCATTTTTCATGCTATATATAATAATGTTATTCCTAAAATTACTGCTAGTATTTAATTTTAGTATTTATAGGCTATTTATTAATGTATTTATTTAAACAAAATGGTATATAATTTTAATATTGACCATAGCATGCAAATAATTCTTTATTTTTAAATGTTTTATAATCAAAAGTTTGTACAGACCTTTGATTGTAGCATTTTGACTAGACAAGTTCCTTGCAGGCAATAATTAGCAGCCCTTGTAAACTTTTGCAGTAAAGCCAGCCAATCAGAACAAAGCTTGCTATCTAAAGAATGCTCATGCCATTCTTGTAGCCAGTGTGCATCAGAGGCACAGACTACAGATACGCAGAACTTCATATAAGCTATTTATATTCCCGAACGCATGCCATTGCAGGAAACGGACAAACAAAAGGAGAGAAAACAGGAGGAAATGAACAAAGAGAGTGTGTAAGGTTCAGTGCTGCCTTACTGCAAGACAGTAAAAAGCAGAGGAGATTGAATTTCATTTAAATGCAAATGTGTAAAGCAGGCTGCAGCGAAGATGCAATGTGGCATAGAGGAATACTGTACAGACCGGACGACAGCGCAAACGGCTCTATCACACGAGAGGCGCTCGGATGATATGCATAAGCCTCACATTACACATGCAGCAGGGGTGATAAAGAGAAGCAGCCATGTGTTTTAATCACTGCGACTGCTTGTGAACCTCACCGCACCGCCGGGTACAGTATGCTGACTGCAGTCCTGTATCTTAAAGCTACTGAGAGCTGCATCCTAATTTACATACTAACTGTACTATATTAGATCAGGATTCATAGTGCACCGAAAATAGCATGCTAAAGGTGCCTGGATGGCTTTTTCTGTAGATTTTCATGTATACGTGAATTAGTGGGTTAATTTTGACCAAAGGCCCTTGTGCTACGGAAAAAGACTTTGACGGTTCTCTTTCGACTTTTTCAGTAGTAGTTTTTAAGTGTATGAACCTCAAAGTAATAATGAGGCACCTTAAATAAGCATGAGCAAAATAAATTTGTTTAAACCGTTCTCTTATACAAATTGGTGCATTCGATTCAATTCAATTCACACATATTTGTTAACTTCACATTTCATGATTGAATTCAAAGGTAATCCTTTAGCTAGATGTTAACCCTATACAAACGGTACATGACTAAGAGGTCTGTTAAAATAGTTTTTAGTAACTGATATAAAGCTAAAAAGAACATTAAATAAATTTAAATAAAAGAAAACAAATAAGCACTTTATATATGTTGCTCTCAGTCTATAATTTACCTATGAATAAATTACTCTAAATAAAAACTGTCGCTGCATCCGAAATCGAACACTTCTCTACTATATAGTATGTGAAAAGCAGTACACCAACAGAGTAGTATGACGGAATACATATTTGAAAAACAGTAGGCAAAAAGTACCTGGATGACCTACTGCTGTACTTCAGCAAAGATGCGCATTAGATGGACACTTTACATTCCCATAAGGTCACAGGAGAGGATTTATGAATGGCAGTGAAGCAACGCAGCTGACGGTGGTAGGTCACATGACAGCTAAAACATGGCGGATGTAGTACGTCGGAATTTCATTCATACTATCCATATTCATACTATATAGAACATACTTTTTTAAACGGTCGCAAAGTAAATACAAATTGAAATAGTAGACAGCAGGCTATGCGATTTCAGACACACCATGAGACACTAAAGCAGAAAGAATAGAACCTGTCAGTGTGTAAACTCTGACTGAGAAACACGCAGTTGCTTTTCAGGACAATATAGTGCATCTGCCGTTCTCCAACAGCACACTGCTGACCTTTCAAAACCAAAATTTTAATTTGCGACAAATGAATGCAGCCAAATGAGTGTTTATCTGCCAGCCAGTTAGGCCTATTTGACACCTAATCAGGCAGATCCTCATTGTGCATTCATTGGACAAAGAAAATCAGGGAGTGTGTGAAAGATTTGGCCGCTTTGTGAAAAGAGAGAGGCACGCACCAGAGAGGCCATTGACATTTGTACACAATAACTGGAGTACTGCTAAAACATTCATCCGTTTCATGCGTAATGGAGTCTTGTGCGGTCTCTTCCTTTCTGTGGGTGTAATTGCTGCAGTGTTGGATGTAAAATGACAGTTAATCCCATTAGATTAGAGAAAGTGAGCAGGAAGCAGGTCTGAAGAGGGATTAACCTCTGCGGTCCAGCGGCAGGAGAGTAATCTCCACACCAGACCCACACAAACTTCAGTCTGAAATATGACATGGACATCCTTTAAGGGGCTGATAGGCACACACACACACACACACACACACACAAACAAAAACACACACTTTTGTACCAGTTAAATATGCAGAGACAACCATACAGTATGTACATCATTCAGCAGTTGATTCTCCAACTACTAAATACATTTTTACTTATAAACTTATCATTAACAAGTAATTGAAGTAATTTAATGCCGGTTAATGTGAATGTAAATGCAGTAATAGTAAATAATTACTTTTTTTAACCACTAAAATTTGAATAATCAAGATGGTCTCAAAGATGAACTGAAAAAGCTTCTTCAAAAAAGTGGTTGTCAGCAGTACTGGGTTCCATTTTCGTAAGTAATGTCCACTTATCATAATCCAATCGATTCTTGATTGATCCAATCTTACAATCGTCTTGTTGAACATCCAAAATCACTTGGAAATACGTCATATGGGAATGAGCTGCAAATACCGTTTGAAGACTGCAAAGCGAAAGGTTAAAACTCCATACGTAAAATGTCTCTATAAAGACCAAGCTCTTTTTTAAAGGTCAGGTCAGGCCAAAGCAATACTCCACAGCCACATAACTCTCTATGATCTCATTCTGGAGGCACCAGCAGACATAAGTAATAGAGCTCAGAATGAGTTGTGGTATGGATGAGCAGTTCCTACTAATTGAGGGAGCTGAGGCGCAGAGGCCTGTCTGATGGGGAGGATGTGAATACAGTACTGTTTGTGCTTACAGCAGCATTCGTGCATTGGATTTTAATGAACTGGGAATCACAAAGTCCTACTTATTCGCCTGCTCACTCAGTTTTCCACCTCTATCCCACAATCCAATGCTCCACATCCCAACAATCATCTTGCCAGTAACCAAGATCACCATCTGAATAGTCCCTATTTTTAGTTTTACTTTTAATATCTTTAGCATAACTGCTTTAAGAGACGAAACTTCTCTGAGAAGGTTTTAGCATGCTGACATGCTACAGTGTATTCACAACCAATAACAACCACAACCAGTGTATTTTTTCTATTCTTTCTTTTAATTTGATTATTCTTAGCATGACTGCTTTAAAGAGGAAGAATTAAAAGACACAATTTCTCTGAGAGGGATTTAGCATGCTAACTGCTAACATGAGCATTTCTAAGACGATGCGAACTGCATGATTTCCCCCCCCCCCCAAACCAGTTCAGTGCTAATCCAACCCTGCAGCCAATTTCATTGGTAAGTATTTAGTTTTAGCATTTATTTAGTATTTGTTTTAGCATTGAGTAGGCAATCAGTCCTGTGATTGACATGACCAATGAAATCTTTATGGAGATTGGGGCGGAGTTTGCTCTGAAACAGTTTGAAACACTTTTAAACCATGACTGCTACATTCGATTTCAATCTGTTCCTTTCTTCCTTAAGAACGATTTGTTGACTAATCGTTCAAACAACTCACTGACTAGTCAATAATCAAAATAAGTTGTTTTTCACATTGCTACCACCACCCTTTCTTCCATTGTTTTTCTCTTCCTGATGGGCAACATGCGAAGCACATTGATTGGCTAATGAGCTGTAAAGCTCACATGATTGGCTGAATGACCTTTAAGCCCACGAGAACCAGCCGTGAGCACTTTGGTTTCTTCTGCTTGATGTCACCCTTCCATCTCAATCTCTCTCAGTACCTCAATATTTTTTTTTATGGCATAAAATCTTTCCCTTGAAATGCAAAATACCATGTGGCGTGTCTGCCTTGCTACAGCGGACTGAATGTAGAGAGCCAATCACAGCAGACATAACAGGTTTTTATTGCCAGCATTACTAGCCAACACAACCCACACAGTGAACGTAATGAGGTCTTGTGTACGTGTGTGTACATTGTGTCCACAAATCTTCCTGATCTCCTGCGTTCTGGGGCTACTTTAGCGGTCTACGCGGATTTGCTTGGAACAGCACTAATTTGTTCGTTTTTCATCACTAGTATTGGCGGTTTTCAGGCCACTGAAGGACGTCGGTCCAGTGGATGTCACTGATGCTGCTTGGTGTCCAGTCACAACTAGCCTCCTCAGGAGCCAAATCCTGTACCAACCATTGCAGGTATGATTCAAACAAGCCCGAGGCCACCATCGTCACGGCAACTCGCCGTTATCCGTCTCAGATCCATTTATAACCAGCGCCTCCCAACCAGGGGACAACTGGAAAGGAACCAGAGCCTGCCAGTTACCTAGCAACTATGGAGCGAGTGCTGGTGCTATGCGTAAAAATCCAGCAGGCCTCTGAGGCAACGTAAAGGATATACAGCAGTGCGCCAGACCAATGCTGTGAGGTTTGACTGTGAGTGAGGACATGATGATCCAATGAGGGGACGTGTCACATTTCTGCCTTTACCAATGATAATAAGGAAATGCAGCGGTGTGAATCCTGCTCTATGCAGGGATCAGAAGGAATCAAGAGAAAAAGTCAGCTTCCAACACAAAGACGGGGAGAAAAAAAAAGACGTCATGACAGTTTCTCTCGTTTCTCTCTCACTACACACGCATTCTCACTCTTTCTCTCACACACTCCTACTCATTCTTGCACACGAACCCACAGACATGCCAGACCAAGAATAAAACTGTGGAACATGCAGAAAAATCGAGCAGTACAGAACATCAGTGAGAACATTGTGATTTTACTCAATAGTAAAGACGTGCAAAATCGCATGTTGCCAGAAATGACTAGTTGGTGGGTGGCTTGAACAACTAGTCGACTAATCGGCCTTTAGGAAACAAATAGGCTGACCCGGTCAGATACATTTCTTACATTTCAATTGTTTTAGTGCTGATTCTTTAAAGGGAATGAATTTAAAAAGACTTTTCTGGAAGACTTCTACCTTAACACCTTCTTTTCAGTTATATACACATTACCATTCAGAAAGCTCAAAAGAATAGCATTTAAAAAATATATATATCTTTAGTAACAATATAAATGTCTTTATGGTCTCTTTTGATCAATTGAATGCGTCCTTGCTGAATAAAATTTTTAAAATAAAAACCCCCAAACTTTTGAACGCTATTGTAAATACATTAAATATATATTTTTGGACAACCATCTGACCCATCTGTACTAAATAGGCCACTAGACCATTTTCACAGAAATGTAATACCCTAATCCAATATAAATCAAATCAGTAAAGCAATCACGCAATACATAGTACATCAAATCCATTTCAAATTAATCTCATAAAGTGATCATCTGAAACAGGCTTGCTTGTGGTGTTAAGAATGTAGTTTTAGTCTGCGCTAGCCGCTGTCGACAGCGACATAAGGACCAACAGCAGGCAGATCAACAGCATTAGACCGACAGCCCTGTCACATCCTGCACAGCACCAGGCCGATGATTGGATCCAAGCTTCAAAACACCACAGGATAAACCAGCAGAGGGCCTGGAAGTGTCCTTGCATGACGCCTGCACCCTACACGGAACCATAGGTCTTGCTTTTATGTAAGCGGGAACTCTTAACTGCACAAATACTTATTCTTGAGTGGCTCAAAATGCTCGAAAAAGTCAGACTTGACTACTGTATCCTGTTAATGTGGTGTAAAATCACTAGCTAAGAAGGCAGGAGGAGATTTACACTCAACTGACTGATGTCAGGACTGATATGACTGGTCTGATATGATCTGTGCAGACGAGTACTGCATGTGTAAAACATTCCTTCAAAGCCAATATGAAACGGCATTCTAAACCCATTTCATTTCAAAAACATGGGACGTTTCTCAGCGAGACGGGATTTCAAGTTGACATCCGCTGCAGAGAAACTTCAACCAAAACCTCCAGGACAGATTGGACTGTCCAGAGAAGATGATGATTCTGGGAAGTAGTTTGGTGTTTGGTCTATTTATTTTAAGAAGGACTGTGTGTTCTTCCTTCTGAACTGCAGATTTGATCCTTCAAATTCAACAAAAATCTGTGGAACGCTTTAAGACAGTGAAATAACTTGCTCTGTGGCTGGACAAGACTGAAGCCATGCTGAATAATTGATCAAAAGATAAATGCTATACAGGCTGCTGTGAGTACACACACACACACACACACACAGGAATATAAGCTCTGTACTACACACTGGAAGTGAAACTACTAATCAGTATGTGCAAAAAGTAATAAAATTGACTTTTTTCCTCCTTTATTTTGGCTTTGACATCACAGCACAGGGATGTTCTTGAGGGGCCAATCAGCTCAAATCGTGATGTCATAATGTTATTTTATATGCACCTCAGGTGATTGGCTCAAAAATTAGCAAAGATGGCAGACTTCAAATCACATACGCCAGTCAAGCAACTGGTATTACAGATCTGATAGTGAGTAACTTGGTTTGTATTCGATCATCAGTTGTAGCTAGCGTAGAATGACCCAGTTAAAGAAAGTCTAGAGTTTACCTGAATCCATAAGTGTGCATTTTCAGTCCACACTGCAGTGCTGTACCTTCAGACTTGTTAATGCTAATCGGTATAAGGTGTGTGAAACTAGAGCATCCCCGAACAACTTCCTTCATTCCTCTGACGGAAAAACCATCTGGAACTGTAGTGAACTACATAAAAGCCCCACCCAGGTAAAAAAAAAAAAAAAAAAAAAAACCCTACCCCAAAAAATTCCAAAAATCTAGCCTCCAGCAAAGTTAAGGAAAGAGAAGCTCTGTGGGAACATTTTGGCGAACCCTCAGAGACTTCCAAGCTTATTGGCAGCTTTATTTCTGTTATGAGAAAGCTTACACCTCAAGCCCCATCCACATGTGGATAGCGTAGCTGTGAGATTACGTTTAATACACCAGGGCTGATCCACAGCACAGCAGGTCCCACTTTCATTATGCAACACCGCCTCACTGCTGTTCTGTTCTGATCCTTCGTGACTCTTTCACTGCTGACTGCAGAACTGAACTAATGCAACCTAAAGGAGACGTCTGCCTGCTCTTTCATCTCACGGTCATACTCACCGCCGTACCATCTACAGATTACGTGGGCCATGAGGTTAACGCTTCGGTTTAGAAAAGTCCAGGAGGCAAGTGAATACACGCACACAACAATGAAGGAATGTACATGTGCAGCTGAGGCATTCTGTGTGATTCATGGCAAAATTATATGAATGTATATAAAGTGTGTATTTTAAGTCCCGTAAGGTCATTTCTGTTTTTCATACATTTTTTTAAGCATTCACAAATATTATGTATATAGAACTATATAAATTCATAAAATAAAATATCTCAAATAAAGAACAAATATAAAATAAAAACATATTTTTTAGAAAATATATTTATAAAATCATTAAAAACAATCATTAAAAACATTGGAATGAATACATATATATATATGAAGAGTGGCATCTGAATTTTTCTTCTAGAATGATCATTTTTATAAAGCTTGTATATTTAAGTTCAGTAATTTCACTTAAATGACAATTAATAGGTAATTTGCATTGCCATTTAAGTGAAATTATTGAACTTAAATATACAAGCTTGATAAAAATGATCATTCTAGAAGAAAATTTCAGATGGCACTTAGAGGCTTTTTCATCTGAACTGTTCATATATATATATATATATATATATATATATATATATATGAATGTTCTCATAAAATGAATGTTCATTGGGATTTTTGCTAAAGATTATTTAATAGTCTTATTGAATTATTAGTCTTTCATAAAGATTAACTTTAAGTGAATGTTAGATAACAGCAAAAGTCATCTTAATGTAAAAATAGGGGAAATGAGAAGTATTTACTATTAAATATCCAGTATCAGTTTAATTTTATATCAGTATCAGTTGTAATATTGCGAATCTTTATTTTTTAATAAAACAAATTCTTGACTATTTTAGAAGTTTCTTTGGTGTGACAATTACATTTTTGATCATACAAAGATTTCATATAGCTCAATTAATATGAGCTCATAAAGCTGCATGCATAATAATTATGAAGCAATTCTCCTGGGAAATTGACATGTCCTGCGGTATGACATGCAATACTCTGTCTAAAACTATTTAAAATGTCAACTATCCACATACACAGACTCAAACTAAGGCATTCAGACATTATATACTGTAAACTTAACAGCGTACAATCGAGTGTGATGCGTAAAATCACCAAAGTAATAAAGAAACTATACAGTATGGTGCAAAGTAGCTGGTGATGACAGATTACTCAATGACATAAGAAAGAAACAGCGAATGTTTAGCAATAAAAGCAGGTGAAAATGCAGGAAACAGTGGCTGGTGCTGCAGCGAGTGGAGAACAAAAGCTTTAACAGTGCATTAATCTAAAAAAAACAAAAACAACTAGAGGCAGCGCAATCCCTTATAATCCACCTTCTGCTTCACTCTTCCTCTAGTGCCAGTGACTTACCCAGAGTTTCGCCGCTCATTCGTGCAGTCAAGTCCTCCGTTCCCAAACATCCAAGTGTCCTGACCTGCGTTGACAAGCTGCCTCAACTCTCTGGCTCTCTTATAAAGCCCTGTGATGCATCACCTCAAAGCACATATAAACATGCATATTTGTGTGGCAACAGACCTTTTCACAGTCTTTCTTCTCCAGTCTCCTCACGCTATCAAACCACAGAGGTTTGTACTCCAGCAACAACGATCTCTGTCTGAACACGTCACCCCTTTCTCCTCCTCCTTCTGCCTTCTCTTGCTCCTCATTCACGCTCTCCGCCTGTTACTATGGATACCCTGCTCCCATCCAGTGAGAAGCTGTGTGTTCGCGTGCCGTAGCGTGAGTGTAGCGCAGGTGACCGTTTCCTCGGCTTGTGAAGCAGTGTGAGACGGGAGACCGAACGTCCTTAACTCACTCTCTCCGCCTCACTCTCCCATATCTGTTTCCCCTCCCTCTCTCCCTCTCTCTCTCTCTCCCTCTCTCTCCCTCTCCGAAGCTTCATTGTTTAACGCGAGTTCCAGTGCTCGGCAACTGCACACTGCAGTAAGATTGCGATGCATTCATCCTGGTGTCATTTGTTCTAATCATCTCAAGTCTGGTTGACAAAATTTCAGAGTTGGCTTGTTGGGAAACATGACTGTCATGTTTACACTGATACACAAACACCAACAGGATTAACACACTGATCCAATGAAACCCAACAAGCGTAGAAGTTGCGGTTTGTTGGGGCAGCCTGAAATGGCCTTAATCCAAATGGCTTGTGGTCTGTTCTACTCCTTAAAGCTAGTACACAAACAATGACATGGCAATTATGGCTCTCAACATTTGAAATGCGTGAGGGAAATAAGTAGACTGGGTAAAACCCAGCCCGATCTGCCGGCGATTTGATTTCACCCTGAAGCTCAGGCTGGAAACCTGTTCATTCTCCTATCCTGCTTCCGTTACAAATTTGCGGGGACCAATCACAAACTGGCTTATCCACCTGGCGCGCTATTGGCGGGTTTAATCCAACCCAATTCCTTTTAACCTCTCGACGATGCTCAATGGCTTCTTTAGTTTAGCAAACAAATCACTCGAGTGAGATTAAATACCACTCACTTTCATGTTTTTTTTTTTTTTTGCACAACCTGCAAAAATCGCTCGATGCCATTGACCGCTGATTAATGCTCCAAACCAACACGTTTGTTGACACGCTTCCTGCCTGGAGTTTTCGCTGCAAAGTACGTCACCCGGATCGTTGGTCTGATTGGTTGAAGGACTATCCAATTGCGTACAGAGTCATTTGAACTATGCCCATTGATCACGCCTCTTGTGCAGTAGAAAATACAGAGCAAACTCCACAGACTAATGTTCAATCTTAAAAGATTGAGCTTGGTCTGGTGATCTGGTGATAGCCAGACTATAGGATACAAGTACATACAGGTTATACTGTATAAAGACACCTGGCGGAAATAGATTTCAGCAGCGCTCTTTACTTGCCTCACAAGCACAATTTTTTTTTGTCAAACTGCATCAAAATGCGTAAAGCATTAGAAATGGGCATGCACTAATAAGCTTCCATTATTGGTTGATGATTTGTGCAGTTTTCACTGTATAATATATCATCTGTACCATATTAGTTATCGGTCGAGAAGAGAGTTTTTTAAATTTTATTGTTAATTATGTTAAATTATTGCTTTTATGTAAATGAAAACTCTTAACTGCACAAATTATCAACCGGTAATGGAAACTTAATAGTGCATGCTCATGATTTATTGCTCAGATCCGCTTTTTTTGTATAGCTGTTCACATTGTTGTTATAAATGTGGCCAATATCAGATTCCAGTGCGAACAGATCATGGTCCTGGACTGACCTGTGTGCGCGAAAAGAACGCTAAAAAGACACGCAGCACGCTGTCATATGGAAGTAAACAAGGAAGCCATTAAAGTAAGCGATTACCCGTTTAGTTATAGTGCGATCTGCTGTGGAATCCAGCGAATTGTTGCGCAGGCAATATAAAAATACAAAGACGAGGATGCAAAAAAGAGAGAAAAGTTTTTAAACATTTATGATACGAGCCCTTGTGTTTTACTTGTATATAGAGCTGTCACTGTAATACCTGTCTGCTCTGACACATCACTGTCCTTCACTGACTACCTTTCTCAACTGTCTTGATAACTTCGGGTAACTGACTCCCATGAGCGCAGAATTGTAAGAATATTGTTCTAGACTAGAGTGACGTACTGTAAAAGTCGCATGAATTCCGATGTGACTGTTCAGACTGAGGTCACATTGGAAAACATCTGACTTGTATCGCATTTAGGACCACATATGGAAGTGGCACAAATCAGAATTGAAAAGATCAGATTCCATGTGATTTTGTGCTGTTCACACTGTCATGAGAAAAACAGATCTTGTGAGCAAAAAAAAAAAACGGATTTAGGCCACATTTACATGTCTGAACATGCCGTCTTAGATTATCTTTGCATCATCTAATGCTCACTAAAAGTGACACTGGTGAATGTAATCTTAAGCAAATTTTAAACGGATATCCATTTTTCATACTGAAAATTCACTTTGTTTTATTTATAATTTTATTTAGATGAAACGGTACAGAATTTTATCACTGAACATTTATTGGTTATTGGCCATAACTTGAAAATAATTATATAATAAATAAGCCTTAAGCGTGCTGAATTTTTAATCCAGCGAGCGAATGTGTACGCACGAATTAGATAAATACAGTACACGTGAGTGGCAAATATATACACTGCTGTTCAAAAGATTGAGGTCAATAAGATATTTTAAAGAAATTAATATTTTCATACGCATTAAATTGATCAAGTGACAGTAAAGACATTTATAATTTATTATTTCAAATAAAAGCTGTTGTTTAGAGCTGTTGTACTTTTGATTCATCAAAGAATCAGGGTTGTCATAAGCAGTACAACTGTTTTCAGCACTGATAATAATCAGAAATGCAGCCTTGCTTGTGCATAATAAGAGACATCCTTCAAAAACATTAAAAAAAACATACCAACTTTTAAACGCTAGAGTAAGGCATAATGTAAAGTCATGTCAAAAGTTTTGTCAAATCAGCTTAGGTTCACAAATGTTGTTCAGATAACATACTATTTTGAGTTTCTTTTGAATAAACTAATCTTTTTCTTTGTATCAACTCAAATTTTTAGTTTAAATGAACTAAATATTTTAAGGCTTACTTTAAGTTAAACCAACAAATAATTTTTACAGTGCATCAAAATGCTTTTGTGTCTGTTATGATGCAAAATAGATATGACAAGAAATATTGTATATTTTGACAGAATGACGCCAGAGACATAAAACCAGGCCAGCTATTTAAATAATCGGAAAAAAAAGAAAAGAAAAAAACAGTTCCCTGGGACAACGTTCAATTATACAATAATATTTGACTGCGGAAAGACCAATCAGAATCCAGTATTCCACTGAGCCGTGTAATAAATACATTTTACTGTTTGAAACCCAAGCCTCCTCCATGAACGTCATGCTTAATCTATTTTTATGAATGCGCTTAGTGACCGTCCTTAAGAAACAGCCCTCTCACGGGCTGCTGGGGCCACTGGATCATCTTGATACCCATCAGCAGGATCTGTCCTACAGGAATAATCTCAGCTCACCCTCACCCTGAGAACAACACTCGCATGATCATGTGCCAAATGTGTGTCAGTGTGCGTCAATTCAACACATGAACCTACAGGCCTACCCACCCACACTTGTACATATCGTATACATAGTACAGCACACACACACTATACAGAACAGTCCTCAATGTGTCTTTTGGTATTAAAGCAAATGTTTTGTCATCGTTAAGGTGAGAGGCAGTGTAATACGGGAGCCAAAAGGAAAGAACAGATAGACAGAAAAAAGGGGGAGACTGTGTGTGTGTGTGTGTGTTTGATGGGCCTGCTGTGTTAACGAAGGCAGTAGCCATCTGCTAGTGTAAGAAAAGACAATTTGCAATCTGTGCATTTGGAGAAGTGACAGGAAGTAATGAAAACAGGAATGCAACACAAAGGACATGGAAACTCATTATAACACATACACAGTCTGCGAAGCGTAAGTGTTGGACCACGCACACTTAAAGGATACATGCCCTTACACACTTACTCACACACAAACACGTCAGTTTTGAATCATCTGTGCTGTCTCTATGGTAACTACCGCTAGCAGTCATGGCAACCGCGTAACAGTTGTTAAAAAAAAAAAAAAAAACGAGCTAAACTATTATTACGAGCTAAATGACTTCTGACCGCCTACCAACACGACCCAAGCACGGCTAACATTAACCAGAAACATTAACCACAAAGCCAGCGGCTGCCGGGAAACACAACCTGGCACAACATGTGACATGAAAGAACAAGTGCTATTTAAATACATTATACAGAATGGTTAAAATCTGAACTGTTCTAAAAAAAGAAAAAACAGACCGTACAAGTCGTAAAGTGTCATATAAAGCATTTTATACAATTCTGTCTTGTACACAAAAAACATTCATGTAAACTGATGGAGGCTGACCTTATTCACCTTCCCACAGAAAACAAACCAGACATTTTTTGGATCAAATAATAATAATGAAAATGCAATATGAGTGCGCTTTAAAAGCCACAGACTTGCGGCCGCTCGGCCATACGGGTCCAAATACTCCATTCGCCTCAAACACAATTCCAGGCTGGTTTGGATGCATTTTGTTTGGGGATTAAGACCATGATGTTCAAACTACAACTAAGATATGATAAAAAATCTATAATTATTATAAATAATGACTATATACACAGTATTTATATAGTCATTTTCATGACAAACGTTCCCTTTACAGTGATGGTCACAGCATAGAAATAAAAAAAGTAGTGTTAAGTATAATGTTTGTACAGTATGTGTGCAAGAGAACAATCATAGAGCTTCTTGGGAATGCAGACATGTTGAGCCCTGTTATGAATATTATCAGATGACTGCCTGTGGTAACCCTGAGGCCGGACACACACATACGCGCAAGTCTATCGCTCTCTAATAGGGTGAACACACACATACAGGCTCTTACACGCATGGAATGATGCTGCTGAGACACCAGAAACACACAAACACGAAAGACATCAGCAGTCTTTAATGAGGCTGTTTGCTTTACGTCAATGTCTCTGCTTGTTCACACTGAATTACTCTGCTTCTCCTTTGGGAGGCAAAAACCTGTCCTGTGTGTCAAAACTGTTCAAAATCAGAACTTCCATTTCTTAATATTCACAACGAAGCTACATTTAAAATTATAATTTCTGCAAGCTAAATACATACATATAGTTCTTGCAATGTTCATGTGAAATAAATGTGTGATTAGAAAAGAAAGTGACATTAAACACACAGTGACACTTCACACAGACATTTAAAATGATGTAATGTCTCAAATCACTCACAAACCACTAAACATAGATGCTTCTATTGTTTTTATGTATTTACATAATATTTAGTCCATTGGATTTACATGTACATTACATTCATATATATTAAATGTAAATGCATTTTGTAATATTAACAATACTTTGGCAATGCAAACCTTTATCATACCAATACATATTTTAATTTTGAATTGTACTTCATAGTTCACTGGCCAAAAAAAGAGTGATAGAGCCATCTAGTGAACAGAAGGTGTATTACAACTTGAGAAACAGTTGCAAACATTCTTGTCATTCATGAAATTTGATAAAGAATAGGGAGGGAAGTGGGATTTTGGAACAAAAGCAATGATGGACAGATCTCAGGCAATCCAAGAGCAAGATCAAGCTGTATCTGATTCAGGTGACACACTGGATCATCAATTAGATTTGCCTTGGTTTAAATGTTATTCTCACTGAATCTCCGGAATACAACAGAAAGTAAGCAGATATGCATAGTGGTATGATCCAGTGTGTGTGTGTGTGTGTGTGTATACTTATAGTATAGTTTCACAATTTGATATCAAATGAACTTTGACCTTATACACCACAGCGTGCTTGTGTAATTGTTTATGAACAGCAATAACACGCACATCTTGTCACTGTCTTATCCAGTAGCCTCAGCATCTGTTGCCCTGAGCGTTTATGAGCTGATTTAATCTGGACCACTCTCTCCCATTGCCCTCTTTCTCTCTTTTCCCCTGCCTCACTTCATACTATCGCTCCTCAATCTCTGAACCAAACTGCTATACTTCTGTGCTATCGGTCATCGTGTTTTATTGTAAGGTTGACATTCTCTAAGAAACACAAAAACAAGGCAACATTCTGTCCTGTTTCCCTCAACACTTTCTCTCTCTTCATCTTCTTGGCTTCAGACTGTGTACTACCCTGCATAAAGTGTCTTCTCTTTCACTCTGAGACTCTCTCAGTCTCATTTACAGCAGAGAGTTCAGGACAGCGACCCGGGAGACAGAGGCGCTCTGTGATCCGTCTAAATTCGAGGCTCATTAGAGGAAGATCAGAATGTCCCATTCCGTACACACACACACGCACACTCACAGTAACGCACACTAATTCTGAAGAAATGCCTTGCACTGCCTACTTTCATTCATAGATTTGACACCAATATGACGTGACTAATCACATGCGGAACAGTGTTATTTTAATATTATGTATATACTATTATTCATATTTTGAATTAGCTTTTTTTTTCTTTAGTTTTTTATATTTATATTTTATTTTATCTTTATAACAATTAACAAAAACTGATTTTTTAATATTTGTAATTTTAATTCTGAGAAGAAGGGGAAAGATTACAGGTGAATTTTTATTTGAATTTATCATTACACAAACCTATCATATGGCTTCAGAACACTTATATAGTGTACAGTTCATATGGATTACTTCTATGAACATTTTATGTTTTTTTTTTGTCCATTTTGGAACTTGACAGCTGCAGTCCCCATCCATATCCATTATATGGAAGAGAGGAGAGTAAACATTCTCATAAACTTCTCCTTTGTGTTCCACAGAAGAAAGAAATATGATTTGAACAAACATGGGGGTGAGAATATTATTATTGATAGAATGTATGGACTACCTTTCTTTAAAGACATTTATTCACCATACAACCATTATAACATGTGTAAAGCTTCCTATACACACAGTGGTATTGTTAAGCAAACATTCCGCCTACATCAGTTTTTTATAAAGCTTTGTGTATTAATTAAACACTGAGCCTGAGGGAATTACAATACAAAACACACACAAACATGCACACATCCACACACTCTAGTAGTGTGTTTTACCACAGACGCATGGTCACCACACACATTTGTGAACACAAACAATCAGACAACTTCCAACAATAATCTTTATTCTATGAATTTACTCATTCAAAAGCATAAAAACACAGATTTTCCTTCCTCTGACTCCCTCTTGTGGCCATACCATGTGTTTATTACCACTGCAGCATTCTACTTTCCACAGTGAGTGGGTGTGTGGGTGTGTGTGTGTGTGTGTGTATGTTTTTTCAAGTGCTGAAGAAATCACATCCCACATTATTATATAATCTGCTCTCTCTTTTTCTCTGTTTCTCTTTCTCTCTCTCTCGGTTGAAAAGTGAGTGAAATTAGCATACGTGAGGCTGTAATTAGAGTAATTTAACACCAAATCTGTTAAAGCAACGACACATGATCTCACTGTCATCAAACATGCCATTTTAGTTTTTATCCAACACTGAAGAAGAAAAAAAAAATCACAATTTCCATTTTACACATGTGGGCTGCAGGAATAACGACTGAAGAAATTATAGAATTGTAGGTAAAAGATGCCTTCATTTTATCTGGTAAAGACTTAAGAGCACAAACTGTTGCATTAATATGAGTGTGCGGATATTTACTATGTTCTCCTGCAGAAATATTTCCCAAACGTGTGGAAAATACACTTATGATTTTTTCAAAAACAGATCCAGTTATACTGAAATTTCTACTGTTCGGTGTCATACAGGAGATGCTACCATTATAGCTGTGGTTTCGCTGCAGTCGAAAGCAAGACAGATCGGACAGGATTGTTTATCAAACCAATACAATTACAGGCAACATTCAGAGCCAACCGAAACTCTATTACGACAAATCGGCCAATAGGACGTCAGAATGATTCAGTATGATGTCTCACAACCTCTGGTTGTCATTTCAAAGATCCTTCAGCAAATCTTGTTTCAAGAGACAGCTTCATTAAAACTACACTCGCACAACTATAACAAAATATACAGCTAAACACTCAAGTGTGTGTGTGTGTGTGTACATACAGGGTTCTCACATCAATGAATTTCCATGACTTTTCCATCATAGCGATTTGTAAAAAAACATGTTAAAGATTCCTCAAAGAGAACTCAATAAGAGTGATTTATAGTTAATGAAATAATTATATTATATTACGTTTAAGTACTTTTCCAGGTTTGGACATCTCTCTTTTTTAAATTCCCTATATTTCCAGGTTTTCCTTGACTGTGGGGACCCTGTACATATTGTTTAAGAGCCAAAGGCAAATAAATGCATGTGCTCAGAACATAGCAACAGACAGGAAAGTGAGACAAGCAGGACTTACGTTGATGAGCTCGATCTCCCAGATCTTCTTGACCAGCTCCATGGAGGTGTAGCCGTTGATGAGGAAAGATTTGGTGTAGTCTCCCAGCTCCAGAGACTCCAGCCATTCGGCCACTGAAGTAGGATTATTTCCATCGTAACCAATGGGCCGCACCTTAAACACGGAAACAACCCATTAAACAAACATATCAGCAACCAAACCAGAGGCTGGACACAGTTTGGGGTACGAATAGGGAGGTCCAATAACAGGAAATGTTGTTATTCCATGCTGGAAACACCTGTTTGGAGAACTAGTGTGAATTTCAATTCTGCTCCACATTGGGTTGGTGCTGGTCTAGCAGATAAATAAGGGAGAAACAAGCTAACAAAACAAATTTTTTTTTTCATGCAATCATTCCTATATTTATTGATAAAATAACATATACTGAATACACCGCAAAAGGCTTTGGATAAAAGCATCTGCCAAATGCATAAATGTAAATGCAGAGAAGCTATCAGCTAAAGCAGCGTTTGAAAGCGCTGACTGCAGATGAAAAAGTTTTTCTCTTTTCATAGTGAGCTCTCATATCTCTCTCTTTCAGACACATACCATTTCCTGTCCTTAATCTTAAATTCAACTTCTTTTCAAAGGAATCATTTTCATTTTGAACCTAAAAATGAAAGTTGTCATCCTTTACTTTTCCATATAATTCAGCTCAATGGGGATTCGGGCCGTTGAGCTCCAAAATAACAAAAGAAGCATCATAAAAGTATCAGAATTAGTAGAAATGTATAGTGAATAGTGACTTAAATTGGGTCTTTTAGTAGTTCTGGCCAAGTTTATGGTGCTTTTTTTGAGAACGCAACAGCTTTAACTTTTTTTGTGGAAAAGAACGCACAGAATATTCTTTAAAATATCTTCTTTTGTGTTCCACTGAGGAAATAAAGTAATGCAGGTTTGAAACAATGACAGAACTGTAATTTTCAGGTGATCTACCCCTTTAAACTCACCCCTCTCCGCTCATGTTTGAGGTTTTCACATCAGTTTGAACAAAAGCAGCTTTGCACATTAATGTGTGTGTGTGCACGTGCATGCGTGTCCTTTCTATCTTATCAGAACACACAAACATTCCCCTCTGCGGGGTCCTTTCAGAGATTGTGAAGGAGAATGAGAGCGCAAGGTTGTTTGGGACACAAGTGAGATTTATTTGATGTCGAGTCGCCTGCACATACACACACACTCTTATATGGCAATACCAGAGGCTTTGCTGGATTACTCTGGAGGGGGTCTTAAATTGAGCACTCTTGGGGGGAGGGTGCACTCTGGGATGTGTATGTGTGATAAATGTGGATACCATGTAACCTCATTTAGTAATGAAATCCATGACACACACATGTATCGCATACAGAATTTCAATGCTTTATTGCCATCTATAGTTCCATGAAGAATCTTTAACATCCATGGAATCTTTCCACTGCATATAAGTTTCTTTATAGTGGGAAAAGGTTCTTTAGATGTTTTAAATATTCTCCACATTAAGAAAAAATGGTTCTTTTAAGAGCTGTTCAGTGAAAGGTTCTTTTGGCAAATGAAAAATGGTTCTTCTATGACATAGCGGCAAAAACTCTGAGTGAACTCATTACAATGCTCTCTAGTTCAGTGTCTTTGTGTAAGTCACTGAACTCCCATTAGGATTGCCTGACCGTAGCATATCAACCTATTACATTTGCAAACAAAGCGTGAAGCCCAAGTATATCATTTTTGAAGCTTTATAGCAACTGGTCACTATTTGTTGTCATTGTAAATTAAAATCCTGCAGGTTTGGATCTAGGTAGGATCGGTGAGGGAATGTTAAATTTGCTTTAAAAACAAATTTGGTTCTGAATGCATTGTTAGCTGATATTTTTGGAGCTGGAAGCCCCCTGTGAGAGCCCTAGGAGTCCCTGATGTCTGTACTCACCCTGGGTAGCAGGCGAATAGCCTGAAGAAGTCGCTGTCTGTGGCCAGAGTTTAAAATCCCGATCTCCAGCAAGTCCTGGTCCTCCACAACATTACTGCCCTGCAGTACAAAAAAAAAAAGTTACAAATCTAATAAGCTGTACTACTATAAGGTTCACTGCCACATGTGTTAAAGTAGTAACAAACAAATACAATAATAATTGTTAATATTAATTCATACTAATAATAATAATACTACACTAAAAAAAGTTATTTGTTTTTACTATAAAGGTGCACTGCAACAATAACAATAGCAAAAACAAATAAACAAAGAAAATATTAATAATTATTATTATTATTTTTACATAGCATTACTGTCCTGATGTAAAAAAAATAAAACAGAATTGTATTACAATAAAGGTGCGCTGCAACAATGTGTTGATGTAGTTACAAAACATTTAAATAAACAAATTAATAATAATAATTTGTTATATATTGTGCACCACAACAAAGTGTTGAAGTAGTAACAAAAACAAATAAGCAAAGTAAACAAATAAATAAATACATAAAATAATAAGTACTATTATTATTAATAATAATTCATTAAAATATTATTATAGTTAGGTAGTTATAGTTTATTATTAGGCAGATTCCATCTAGTTTACATGGACAGATAAATAAGGCATAAGCTGCAATTTTCTCTAATTAAAAAAATTGCCCTCTTCAGTTTGCGCAAGCACGAACCCAATCAGAGATCCATAAGGCCATCAAACAGTATTCAAATCAACAACCCCCAACTTGATGTGCACAGGTGCAAGAAACACATGCTGTCACACACACACACACACACACACACACACACACACACACACACACACACACACACACACAAAACTGCTGTTCATGCAGAGTTTCACCTTTAATGACCTTTCACTAACTCCAATCAGACCAATCAACCTCCTATCCAACAGGGCCAGAGATCTGAAAATACACACTATATCTAACAAACACACACACACACACACACACACACACACACACACACACACACACACACACACACACACACACACACACGGCTTCCCTATTATATAATTAATAGTATCGCATTTCCACCATGTGATTCGCCCATCTACAGAACAGAAACAGGACAGACACACACACATGCACACGCACGCACGCACGCACACAGAGAAATACAAGGTGTATGAAAACATGCTGGCTATGATGTGTCTGTATCACTTCACAAAGCTGATAACCTTGGTGATCCAACAACTCAAGTATAATTTATAGCTGCTGAAATCACCTCTGAGCACCAACATCTGCTCCATTCACAGCAATACAATCCAGACCAGAGTAATGGCACTCGGAGTCGGAGAAGATTTAGATTAATTGCAGGTGTCCCAAGACATTACTAATCAATCACAGCACAGACCTGCTGAAAGCTCACTGCATACTGTATAATCTCTGCTATTTTTTTAAACAGCACAGTATGCATTATACAAAGATAAATGTTTGCAAAAGTATTATCCTTCATTGCTGTCACATTACACACTGCATGTTTAATTCAGCAAGCAGCATTAATACATGTTCAATACAAGCTTGTGTTAAATGTCTCAACTCTTAGCAGTTTGATCAAACAATGGGTCAAAAAAATTGTTTAAAATTAGAGTTGATAATTCCAGTTTCTTTGCAATTCAAAGGTCTAGTTGAGTCCATAGCATTTTGGGAAACAGTATTTCATACAGTGTGTTCTGCAAACTGGAATTTGGAAACTGCACAGTATAGATACTATAGTACTAATTTCAGCATTTACTGTATGTGTAAAAGTAAAAGTGCTGCCTAAATGTTACTGTTATAGATTAATGTAATGTTTAACATCCTTAAACAATGCATTAAGCTGTTTAACTGTTCTGTGTTTATTTTTTCCTTTCTCTTTACTCTGCCTTTAATTTATGAATGAAAGTTCATCATGAAATAACATCAAAGAGCGAAAAACATATTTATGGGAACTTTTTTATAGGAATTCAAGTAAAAGCACGATTAATTGTTCACCCTCATTACCCAACCTACTGTATACGACCTTCATTATGCTATGCAACACAAAAGGAGATATTATGAAGAAATGTTTTTGTCCATATAATGAAAGTGAATGGGAGCTAAAACAACATTGGACCACATAGACATTCATTGTATGAACAAAAAAAACAAAACATTTTATTTATTAATTAAAAAAATTATGTTTCACAGAAAGTCATAAAGGCTGTTTTTGGATGGAATACTCCTTTAAATGACCAGAAATAGGAAATGAAAAACTGTGTACTACTGGCTTTGTGATGCTAAAATACACAGTAATACAACTTCATATTTACACATGATAAACTGCCACACCATTCTCATCAACCAGTCTGTCAATGACTCACACAGAACCACAGTGACATCCACCTAATGTCCTCTAAAAGATCTCCAGGCATCTACAATAAAATAAGGTCTCCCTGAGGGGTGGAGAAAGTTCATTTTAATATCAAAAGATATTATCACAAAATAATAATGTCATTGTGTGAATGTTCTAGCATCCAAACAGTGTGAAGGATACAACAGCACATAAAAGAAACGTACACCATCTCAAACCCTCAAAGTTCAGAGTAAGATAAATGACCAGCACAATGACGCTGAATTGTTCATCTCAAAACTCCCAGAGGTCCTGAAGTGAGGGACCACTATCATCTCTCCGCCACTTAACTCTCTCTCTCTCAGGAAATGCGGTTGCCTAGCTCTTTCAGACTGAGGGCACTGTTGAAATTTTACTTGAAATTAAAATGACACATTGGTTCCAACTAAATGTTTCAGGCCGGTGCTGTATTCACGGTCTTCCTAATACCGAGGGAACACAGCGACTATGCACTGCAGTTCGTCCTTTATATCAACTTTATTTGAAGAAAAAGAAAAGCAATAACATTCAGAGAAACTTTATAAGCCAAGCACATCAGAGAGAAGCAGCAGAACTCCATCTAAAATTAATTGTATCTGAAGGCCTTTCAAAAGCTCCGTCCTACAGAGACCAGAGGCAGAGAGTGTGTGTGTCTCCAGATGTCCCATTCATCCGGAGGAGATGCTTTAGCTAGAGGAATAAAATTACATGGTAATGAACTGCTGACTGGACAAAAACAATTGTATTTTTTTATGTTAAAACACTTATCTCAGTTTAATGCGCAGAGACAACACTGGCTCAACCAATGACAGGAGTTTGGGGTGGGACTATCTGTTTGGCTGACCAATGGCCCTGTCCCAAATGGCACACTTCATATGAACTTGCGGTCTTGAGGACTTACAATGTCCGCTGCGTGCGTGCGTCTGTTAAGTCCACGAGACTGTAGGGTGTCCCGTTCGTCATTTCAGGTTTCAAAAGGGTTCTACCTCACAGTCAAAACGGCAATATGTCAAAAAACTCGGAGGAAAGGTTAGGGGTTAGGGTTTCATTTGCAACAAGTGTTCAGGAAATTTGTTTGTAAAGAGTCATTATTTTTTCTGTAAAAAAAAAAAAAAAAAAGACTGCAAGGTGACATCACTAATGCCTTTATTAGACTTCCTAAATCATAAGTAACTTTGAGAAAGTTTCATTACATGTAAAACAGTTTCCACAGGATTGCAGGGTCAATACAATTTATGAATGTTTTTAAGTTTTTAAGCAAATTTTAATATGTAAGAAAAAAATATACATACACTACCATTCAAGAGTTTGAGATTTTAAGTCTCTTCCTAGGCTACATAAAAAAATTTAAAAAATAAATACAGTAAAAGCAGCAATATAGTGAAATACTATTACAATTTAAAATAACTGTTTTCTATTATTATATGTTAAATTTATTCCTTTGCTGCAAATTGTATTTCAGTATCATTACTCCAGTCTCCAGTGTCACATGATCCTTCAGAAATCATTCTAAGATTTGCTGTTCAAGAAACATTTCTTATTAATTTATCCTTGCTGAATTAACACATCTATTTGTTTCTTAAAAAAATCTTACTGACCCCAAACCTTTGAACGGTAGCCTATACGGTATATTTGGATATATTATTTTACATATTTCATAGTCTTAAAAATGTGCATTACAGCTCAATTCCAAGACATGTTCTACTTTATATAGAAAATGCACAGCTGGCTAATGAAGGTTTAAAGCGCAATCATGTGTAACCTAAGACTTTAACGGAAATTATGCTCTTGAAGGATGTTTAATTGAATAAATTCAATTAAACATCCTTCAAGAGCATAATTTCCATTAAAGTGTGGCATTTTTCTCTCAATGTTTGCATCTGTACAAGTGAGAGGTTGTGCAGAAATCCCTTATATAGAGTTGTGTGGGCGTGTATTATGCTAATTACTTACTACAGGCACACATTGCTTCATTTTTAAAATAACTGGGATCCATAACTATTACAATGAGAGCAATTTAATGCTACTGTATGCACCTGTTGCGTGAACTTTTGCAGGAAAACCTTTTTGTATAAATGCACCTTGTACGCAATTATTAATCAATGAGAACCACTGTGAGCATGTTTATAAATGGAGTTTTGATAAGTTTTGACCTCCCAGATAAGGTCACGTTCAGTATTTTGTTTTGCTATAGCAGGTAACGCTGTCAATGCTGGCATTATGATGGGTGCTGGCAACTCAGCACTGGCTTCGGGAGGTTTTTAACACCCTATTAAAAATGCTCTGCAGGGAAACGGCGTAATCCATTTCCTTGACAACCGTTAGGAAGGAAACGCATTTTTTTTTTTTTACATTTCTATAGCTAAAATACTCTGTACTCTATTCCTTTCCTTTCTTTCTGTTGCCTCGGCAACTACAGGAATGGATGCAGGTCAGAGCTGGGGGAGGGTAATCAGCATGAGCAACTAAACACTCGCAGAAAGACTCATTACACACAAACATATGCACGAGCATCCGATTCAGTCACACAATGTATAGGATTTAGTCACAGCTCCATTATACATCAGCTCAGTGCAGTATTTGGACTACCGTTCCTATGAGTCTGTGGCTCACCTGGGAACGTCACCTGTTTTAGTAACAATCTCACTGCTATCTGCACTATGACAGCCATTTAGAACGGAGACATTATTCTGAAAAGCAACAGATCCCTTTGGCAAATCAGTAGTACAGTAGTTGTGAAATTGTTTCTTATAGAGCCACAGTCTGACTTAAATCAGAAATCTTAAAGTATAGAGCCATCAGCAACAGAACAAAACAGATTACAGTGACTGCATCTGCTCAAAGACATCGTTCTAGAAGCATGCAAGGTGAAATGAGTGATCTTAAAACTATTTTAATAATAGTTATTAAACTCCACATGTTCTAATGATCTGGAGAGTGTACACTAAAACCATTCCCTTAATCAGTATTTGTATCTTAAGACTTAATTAAAAATATAGTCTCTGAAAGTGTTATTTTCCCCTCTGGCAAATAGTTTTTTTTCCCCAAGCAAATTTTGTTAGATTTATGCTAAGGAACTAGGAAAACAATTTGCCAATGAATAGAGTATGATAATTCAGCGTATCTTTTCTGAAAACAAGCCTTAATATCAATAATAAATAATGCAAGTAAATTTATGTTGTTTTAAGCATATTTACACATTTGTACTGTAAAACAAGACAAAAATATTTGATTAAGAAAATTATATTTTGCAGTGTAGTGATTGTTTTACACCAACCACTGTGTGTGCTAAAGAAACATTAATTAAGTGTTAGAAAATTAGTTAATGGGTCACTCATGATGACTTTCATTTCATCAAATCATCAGGGAAAAAAACAGCAAAACTGACTGACAACATGGACTTTTTGGAACAATCATACCAGTTGACCAGCTAAAGCAATTAAATAAATTATTCAGATCCATCATAGACAAGAACCATCAAGCCCACTAACCAGCATATAGGCCCGGTTTCAAAGACAGGGCTTAGATTAAGCCAGGATTAGGCATTTAATTAGTTTTTTTATAAATGTGTCTTGAAAAAAAAACATTACTGGTGTGCATCTTGAGACAATACAATGGCACTGGCATATTTTAAGGTATGTCAGTGCAAGTTGATTTCAGTTAAAACAGCTCAAACATTTATTTTAGTCTGAGACTATCTTAAACCTTGTCTGTGAAACCAGGGATTAGTTAATTAGTTTAAGCCTAGTATGATTTTTGCAAGTGGACCATTCTGCCATCTGTGCTACATTTAAACCAAAAGTGTGATCTCTCTCTGCAGAAGAATTTACTGGTAATCATAAATGTGCAAGCAGTATTGATCAACTCTTCCAGGAAACAACATCTTCCAACTTGCCCTTTCATCTCCACAGGTGCTCCTGAACAATCATGATTGCTTTAACACTTTCTCCTCCAAACACACACCAGGCAAACACATTCATGCATTTGAACACGCCCACGGAGGACATGTTTTCTGCATTGTCAGAGGAGTGACGTTGACCACGTGTTGGAATGCAATGTCTCAATGAGTTAACATGCAGCACTGGATTAACAACAAAAGGCCCATTTCCCAGATAATACGTACAACATTAAGGTATTATGTTAAAGTTGTCTCATTTCTAATAATAATTTTTCTTTATTTTTTATTTTAATTTATATTTTCCTATAATATGGCTTTTTACTGAACACCTACTTGCTAAAACTTCTACAATCTTCTAAACTAAACATGTTAGATCACATACTTCTAATAAAAATGTAAAACTAAATCGCTTTGCTTTCCAAAGTTCCCAAAGTACTGATATGAGAGTACAGACAGGAAACACACAGGCCAGGCAATACATTCACATGATAAATGTAACAAAATCCAAGGGTATACTAAAGCCTTCATTACCTTTAAGGTCTACAGAACCAATGCTGAGCATTTTCCAACAATCATGTAACAGGAGACCAACAAAATAAGACACTGAGGACTCAAGTACAGAACATCTGACATAATCACAAAACAGCTTACCTGAGAACAAACAGAGAACACCAAACATTCAAGTACACATGCAAACCCACACCACCCACAAGATGCAACTGATGACTAATGAAAAAAAGGCACTCTCAGAACTGGCCGTAGGGAAAGACAGAGATGGAAGTGTGAAGGAGACACTCACCATAAACTGAACGTTGTCGAAGCCATTAGACAGCAGGTGGTTTTCGTACTGCACCAGACCGATGTTGTCCAGCCACTGTCCTACGGACTGGACGGGGCAGCGGGGGCCTATCAAGGGGTGCAGAGGGAGGCGTTTGAGAAGTGAGTAGCCATCCACCCGGTAGCAGCGACAGTCCGGCTGTGAGAGCTGGCACTGCCACATCATGTTCCGCGCAATGTGACTGTCAAACGAACCCGCCATGCTCAACAAGCGACGGAGAGCGCGAGTGCAAACAGGAGGGACGGAGAGAGCGAGAAAAAGGAGGTAGAAAAGTGATTTCAAGGAAACAAAGAAAGTAATGCTTAGAACAGTAGAGAAAGGGAAGAGAACAGAAAGAGAGAGCAAAGTAGAAGAGGGTCCTCTCAGGAGAGTGAGCGTTAGGGTCCGTGCTGGTGGAGAAGTACGCCGGCGGTGGAGGTAGGCATGCTGAAGGCTCCAAATTACATCCACAAGAGAGGTGAGAGATGCGCGATCACCAACCACCGCTTCAGCCGCTGTGCTGCTCAACCTGTGTCTCAGTGTGTGGAGAGTGCAGGCATGTGCATGTGTGCATTTGCGCGTGCGGGAGGGAGCGAGCGTGTGTGTGTGTGAAAGAGGATAGGAATGACAGCGTGCAGCTTGCTTGGTAGAATTCTGTTTCTCCAGCACTCCCACACTCATTTGTATGCCTCTGCATCCTGTGCCACTGTGCTCTCTCTCTCTCTCTCTCCCTCCCTCTTGGTCTCTCTTTCTCCCTCCCTTCTTTCCACTAGCTGTACCTCATATTGCCGATAATAGCCATCAGATCAACCCCAGCCTCTTTGTCTGAGTGCAGAAGCTGCTGTTGCTCCCTCCCACACGCACACACACATACATACACACACACTCTGTGGGCGTCTGTGAGCATTGGTGGAATGGTAACACAAACAGGCTTTCTGAGGACAAAAAAAAAAACGAGGGACCACTGCAGAGGAGAGGCAAGACAAAAGTATAGGAGAGGCAAGGAGAGGAGACGAGACAAGAGGAGAGGCGATGACGGAAAAGGTGAAAGTAGAGCAGATGAGAGGAGAAAACAGGAGTTGAGAGGAAAGTAAAGGTGAGAAGAAAGATGAAAGGCAACAACAGAGGTTGCAAAAAGAGAAATAAAAAGAGAGGAGGAGAAGAAAGGGAGGAGAGGAGGAGAAGAAAGGGAGGAGAGGGGAGGTAAAGTGGATGCCGTGAAAGAAAAGGTGAGGAGACAAGAGGCAGGGTGAAAGTTAAGGTGGCATGAGAGGCAAATAGAAGAGGAGGTGAAAGAAGAAAATAAGAGGAGACAGGACAGGAGAGGGAAGATGTGCAAGAACAGGAGAGGAGGTGGGAGGAAGGGAGAGACAAAACGAGAGAAGGTGAAAGGAGAGAAGGCAAGAGGAGAGGACAGGGAAAGTGAGAGATGAAGCGAAAGGAGAGGAGGCAAGAGGAAAGGCAAAATCAGATGATGCAAAATTAAAGGAGAGGAGAGGAGAGGAGAGGAGAGGAGAGGAGAGGAGAGGAGAGGAGAGGAGAGGAGAGGAGAGGAGAGGAGACAAGGGGAGAGGCAAATATAGAGGAAAGAGGAGGTGGGAGAAGATGCAAAAGGAAAGGAGGCAAAAATAAGAGGTGAGACAAGAATTTGAATGAGAAGGTGAATAGGTGAAAGGAGGTGAAAGGAGGCAAAAGGTGAGAGAAAAGAATGAGAGGAGGCAACAGGATACAAGAGGAGAACCAAAAGGAGAGGAAAGAGGAAAGGAGTAGAAGAGAGTAGGCAAAGGGAAAGAATACAAAAGGAGAGGAGGTGAGACAAGAGAATTAAAGGGGCAACAAAAGGTGAGAGGAGAAGACAGGAGGCAAATGGACAGGCACAAAGAGAGGATGAGAGAGGACTGAAGGTGAAAGGAGAGGCAAAAGAGATGGGGAAAATAGAAGAGGGGGTGAAAGGAGAAGAGAGAATGACAGGAAAGGAAACAAGAGAAGAGGCAAAAGGAGAGGAAATAAGAGGTGAGAGAAGTCGAAAGGAGGCAAAAGGTAAGAGGAGAGAATGAGAGGGGGCAACAGGAAACAAGTGGAGAGAGGAAAGGAAGTGAGAGGAGAAGAGAGGAGGCAAAAGGAAAGAAGAGGAGAGGACAAAAGGTAAAAGTGGGGTTAAAAGAAAACAGGGGATGGGGAGACAAGGGAAAGGCAAAAAGAGAGGATGTGAGATGAGAGAATGGAGAGTGGAGAGAGGACAGGAAGAGATAAAGTAAGTGGAGAGGCAAGTTAATTGTTAATTTCCTCATTATTAACTTTAATAGTTTTCTCTTTCGTTGCAGTGAGAATCTCAGGAGCGTGATTCTCCAGTCAATGAGATGTTCCTTTCCCTCTCAAAAACTAAACCGTCCTGAGATCAGCGCTTAGAGGTCTAAACTGTCCATCCACTTCTTGTCCCCCTGCTCTCATTATGACTACAGGAAGAGCACAGTGACGAGAGGAGAGCGCACAGTAACCATGGTTACATCTCAAAAAGCTCCCTGTCTATGAGCAGGTCTTTGACACTACTGAAGGAAACCCTCCTGTCTCACAGTGCTGCACACTTCACAGCCGTTAGTTGGTATTCTTACCATGAGCTCCCTATAGTTATGGATATATGTTAAATATACTGAGATGACTCACTATATGCATCAACATCACACACAAACATAGACACACAAACCTGAGTGATTCTCCGTAATCCCGTCCAACTCTGTGCCAATTCCAGCACCTATGGAGCTCATAATCTTGTCAATCTGTGGAGAGGATACACAGAGAGATAAATTGTGTGTTTGCATAACGGCAGGCTCTCATTGCTATTTTTATATCTTTATTCCATGGCATTTCCCCACAGACTTCTCCTCATTGCTCTTTTTCTACAAGCTCACTTTTTAAGTTTTTTCTTCTTAAATGCCAGTAATTGTGCTCCAAAACCACTTAATTGTTGGCTAAAAGCAGGGGGAGAAATGGGAATTTTGGGAAGGCAATTTATCACATTTATCAGCTTCGTTTGAGAATATGTCAGTTTCGGAGAGAGAGCAGGGAGTGTGTTTTTTGATGAATGTCTCCTCATTAAAATGACATTGATGTTCGGAGTGAAGAAAGTGTCGTTTCACAAAGCTGAACACCTGCCTTCAAAGAACAGCCCTCGCTGTGTCCCAGCAGACCGTGTTTTTACTCCAAAAAGAAAGCGGCTCGGAAGCCCCAGACTAACGGATGCAGAACTCTCCCCTTTGATCAGTTATTTCTAATGTATGTTCTCCTTTGAAGACCTGACATCTGGGTGAGGCTGGGGAGGAAAATGCTCTAATGCATTAAATCTATTGACTATGGAGTTTTAGTCGTCTTATGAAGCAGGAAGCCCCTTGTATCTAAATATAATCACTGACCTGAAAGAGAATTGACTCTAAAGAAGAATTCACACAATATTGGAGGCTGAGACTATTTTTATCATGTGTACTTTGTTTATTTTGATCTTTGATAAAATGTTGCAATAGGGTAATTTCTGTCAAAGATGTTCAGGTCATATTTTTGTCATTATTGTAATGATAATTAAGCACATTCCCACAAAATCTCTCATTACTGTAAAATAAATAAATAATGTAATATGAAAAAAAAAATTAAATAGCAAAGTATTTAAACATAATAATGAGAACTTGAGGGTTAAATGTGCTTAACTAACTGTCATGAAAATAAATAAATAAATGAAAATCAAATTAATCTAGGTTCTTTGTGCAAACAACACCTTATTTATTATTTTAATTATAGACATGTTTTTGATTTGACTTATCAGTTCACTCAGTATAATTAGGATGTCATTATTCAAAGGCACTTCCTCCATTAATTGACTGACTGCTTGACTTTTTATATGCTACATTACCCTGAATAAAAGCTGCCCTAAAAGAAAACAGATCACTGTCAGTGCAAAACAGAAGCGCAAAACGTGTCCCAGGCCTATCATTATGCAAACTTTATATATTAAAGAAACACATTAAAAATCATTTAGCTGCCATGACAACATTGGTGAATAATTTAGGCTTTCTGGCGAAAGGGCATGATTTTTGCATCACACATACAAAACATACGCCGAACACCGAAAGAAAACCTTTCAAGCCAGTCAGCTTGGTTACTTCAAGCTAAGTGAATTAATTAAGTGGAAATGATTCTGCAATTAGCTGGTAATTAAAACGTTATTACCTCTTCCCACTCTGCCGTAAAGGAGGGGGTTCTCTCCAGTCTGTTGGGGCTGCTTTTACCGGGGCTGCTCTGTCCTCTGGAACTCCACTGCTCCTCCTCGATGGGAGACACGGCCACCAGGTTGGAGTCTGACTTGGAGAAATTTCTGGACAGCTGAAGGTCCAAAACATTTTTTGGCATGGACCTCATCCTCCCAAGTGTGCAGGCTCTTTCTTCGTAGCTGGTATTGCCGCTTGCTGGGCTATTTCCGCCCCTGCTGTTGCTCCGGGCCTCCCCGTTCCTCGCATGCACCCCCGAGGTCTTGTCACCCAGTTCACCGAGCGGTAACGTGTCCTGGTTGACCCGTGTGTGAAAAATCGTCCTGTAGACTATCTGCGGTTTGGCTTCTCTTTGGGTCTTAAGGGCAGACGCCTCACTGCCAGTGCGAGGGAACGGAGGCGAGTACTCGGGCGCTCTGAGAAAATTCCCGTGCCGGACCGGGGGATCAGGAACGCTGAACTTTCGCACTTTGCCGTAGAGTTGGTAGGGGTTATCTGGGGATTCGCAGGCAGGAGATGAGCCGTGGAGGAGGCCGGCAAACTGCTCGGGAACGTGGCTGTTTCTCCGGTCGTCTCGCTCTATGCACTCTTTCTGGTGTACCGTCTCGTCTGCATGGGGGGTGGAAAATCAGTAAAATCAGATTCTCAAGGCTTCATTCCTTCTCTCTCCTGTTCAAGCTTTTCTTTTACACATAAAACACAAACACACATCAATAACAGTATAAATTTAAAACGTAACAAACCTAGAAGGAACAATGTCGCTTTGAGTGCCTGGACAGTGTCCCCCCTAAAAATATACAAATGTGTCCTCCCTCTGAAGTACAAGCACCCAGGCAGATGCTGGATATGAAATAGTGTTGTGTCTGTGTATATATGTCATTCGGTCGACTAGCTGTTGAGACTAGAACCAAATGAGTGCCTGAGGCTGGGGGCAAACCAATCTGTTCATTGGAGTGAGAGATACCCTGTTCTTGTCCTCCTCTTGTCCCCTACGGCCCACAGAGGACTGTCTCCTGCACTGTCCCATGTAAAGAAGCCCAGGACTCCTTCACTAAAAAGCTCTTAAAAGCTGTCCTCAGGCAGCATGTGATCTGTAGTGTAAATGAGGATCTCAGTTCATGGAGGTCACCGGGTTTATTCAGTTCTTGATAAATATGAGTGGTGTATATATTTATTTTTAGGCTCTTATGTTTAAATTCATCAAGATGTAGGTGTTCTTCATGTTTCTCTGTTTATTCTGTACAGTCATGAGCGTTGGAGGTTTTAGAGGTTGTTTTTGCTTGCTAAAATGTAAACAAATATTAATAATATCTAGATTTTAATATCTTTTCAGAAGAAAACATTAATGTTGCTTGCAGAAAACATGAATGTTGCTTGCAAGTTGAAAAGTCACCAACTCGATGCAAGGGGGTTTTCGGGTGGATTCTTACATGTTCAAGTAAACAAAATCATATTATACTGTATATATAGCTATAAAATGAATTTTCAAAGTTCTTATAAAAGTAATAGCACACCTTTCCTTAATAAGCTCCATGACTTGAGGTATCACTCTTGTCTGTAGCACAAAACGTGTGAGACATTTTAATGCACCTGAATTCAACATCTTCAAGTCTTAACCTTTAAGTATGAGCAATAGTAATAGGTCATGCTTATTAGGAAAACTAACTAGGTGAAATCTGCATACTTTTTAGCACATTTTCTGTGCTGACAGTATAGTTTTGAAATAAATATGGAAAAATTGTGTATTGTTTATTTCATTGTCAAATTGGTATTCAAAAGTATTTTCAAATTAACCAAAATTTCATAAAATTAACATGCAAGGGGATGTGTAGAATTGTGGAAAGATTTCAAGTTTTCTGCAAATGAAAATTACACACAAACCTAACCATAACTGTAATTATGATAAATGCAAGTGAAATTTGGTCAAATAAACAGACATTTAGTATGTTCAACCAGGCCATTGCATTCACACACAGAACACACGCACACATATTGGTACATCCTGCTTTGATCCTGTCCAGACAGTCACATGAGTTTCCCTTTTATCTCATAATGCAGAATAATCAACTGAACGGAACGCTGTGCTACAGGCCAAAATAACCATCGGAATAGAGGCATCTGAAAGGAACACAGAGAAAGATGCTATTTTTATTTAGCATCAAAAATGTGTCGATCTTGCATAAAGCTCACAGCACAAATAAACAAGACTAAATGGAGACCGAGCAAATTCAGCTTTGATGAATAACTAAAACGCCTCTCAAAAGCATTTCTGGTCCCATCACATCACAACCTCACAAGTCCTCAAAACAGGCTCTGAATGAGTGTTTTTTTAACCTCATTAAAATGTGCCTATAAAGCAGCACAGTAATGTCATGTAATATAAATCACAGGACTGCATTTGCATGTACTGCACCACCTCTACATGTTGGATCTCATATCTGGAATCTAAAGTGAAAAGGCAGCGTCCCGTGTGATAAATACGGGTGTGGACGGTGGAAGACACGCACCGCTTAAAAGGTTTTTGATGCGTATGCTGGATTGGACTCCAGCAGACAGATTTAGTGAATGCGGAGAGACATGACGCTAAACAGGATATCAGTATCTATAACACTCCGAGGGAGACATCAGAGCTCAACGCTCCCCCGTCCCGTCTTTTCCCGGCGTCGGTGCCGTGTTCCAGCTCGTGTAAACAGAATTTTCAACAGATAAAGATCAAATTACACTCCTGCAAGCTGAGGGAGAGCAAAACAGGTGGAGACAACAAGAGAATGAGTAAATCTTTCAGGAGTAAATCTTTCATTTAAAGGGATTGTTAAAAAAACTACTATCAGTTACTCACCTTCATGTTGTTCCTAACTTTTATGACCATTTTTATGATGCTTTTGCATCTTTTTATAATAGCATGGAAAAGAGTGACGAGTTCATTGTTCAAAATGTCTCCTTTTGTGTTTCATGGAAGAAAGAAAGTCATGCTACAGGTTTGAAGCAACATGAGGGTGAGTTATGGTAGAATTTTTGGCTGTAATATTTCACTTTTGACCCTGAAGAGAGAGGATAATGTTGTACAAAAGGGTCTGTGTCAGTTTTGATCATCTAGAGCGAAAGGATCGCAAGTTAAATGCCATGATGAGTTCATCCATTGAGAGACAGAAACAGCATGAACTATCATAACAGTAGTAAAGGTCACTGCCATCTCAGACAAAACAGCAGTCGGCATACAAAACACAGAGGCCTTGACCGTCATCTGCGAGAAGCCAAATACAAACACGCTGCAGGAAAAACTCGCACTGAAAAGGATCAAAGGAACAAGGTAGGTTGACTCTATCTGAAGAATTCAAGGGATAATCTCAAGGGATAAGTCTACACTACAAGAGAGTTACATGGCTCAACTAGTCGCCAGTATAAATTGTAGTTCACTGGTCTCTTTACTACACTAATAAAGATGCAAATCAGCCCCCCAAACCACAAAATGATGCCATTGCCAACAGAATCCTGATTGGTCTAATATCCGCATCAATAGTTTGAGAACACTGTATCAACAGTTTGAGAATACCGTATTTGATTAATTTAGCATCAAATAAAAGATAAACTGATAAAAGCACAAGTAAAAATGCATGTTAAAGTCAGCATGAAATGGAAGCTGCAATAGTTTTTCTTACCTATTGTGACATATATCCGAGTGAAACTTCTGGAATGAGAAAAAAAATGTAGGATGGGACTAGTTTTTTGTCCTTGGGAATTGATTTGATCATTGTGAAGTTGGGCGTTGCTAACTAAATGGAGGCAGATCTGAATGCCAGTTTGCAGTCAGTTGTGGAGGATATTTAGTCCCATTCTCCGCCAAGACATACAGTATGTCATGAAGAGAACAGACGCCGTTTTGGGCGGAGGGAGTTTAATGTTTTTTGATTAAATATTATGAGTGCACATAAATTTAAAATAATAATAATTATGTGCACAGATAAACCCTTTATAATAAACACGGTAACATTCTATAAAAAAATAAGAATTGTCAATTTTGATTTCATGGTGTCTTTAAAGGAAAATGAGTGTTCACCAAAGCTCACAGGAAGGCAGAAGTGGATAACCATCTACAGTATAGAAACCACTCAGCACACCTACACAGCCATAATGGAAAGTTCACATCAGTTTCTGGGAAACAGATCAAATAAAAAGCACAATTTATGGGTAATATAAAGGCAAGAGCGCTTCGAGATCTTTGCCACCATCACTGAGAAAAAATGTGTCACCAAACTACAACAGATAACAGAGAGAAAGAGATTGTTGTGTGTGTGTGTGTGTGTGTGTGTGTGTGTGTGTGTGAGTGTGTGTGTGTGTGTGTGTGAGAGAGTGTGTGTGTGTGTGTGTGTGTGTGGGAGAGTGTGTGTGTGTGCGTGTGTGTGTGTGTGTGGGAGAGTGTGTGTTTGTGTGTGTGTGTGTGTGTGTGTGTGTGTGTGTGTGTGTGTGTGTGTGTGTGAGAGAGTGTGTGTGTGTGTGTGTGTGTGTGTCTGAACGTTTTCTGCAAAATCAAATCTGCACAGGACTGTTTGGAAAATGTCTGAATAAAATAATAATAAAAAATGTAAAAAAAATGTATCAATCAAAGAACTTACTTGAGCTGGACAGAGACTTTCTTCTAGATCTGCTGTAAAGCCAATATAAATAAATAAATAAAATAAAATGACCTATTTCTACCCGAAACATTTATATTCACTAAAGAAATTTTGATTACACTTTATTTTGATATTCCACTTTAAACATTATAACTATAAGTAAATTTGCAACTACATGTAAACTAACTCTTATTAAACTATTAGTAGACTGTTATGTTAGGGTTAGATGTTAGGGTTCGGTTTAGTAGAATAAGTATATCTTATAATATCTGTTGGAGGACCATCACAATAAAGTGTTAGCAGATATTAAGCAGATAGTCTACTGATACTCTAATGAGAGTTAGTTGGCATGCAGATGCAGAGATACTTATAGTTAGTAGATGTTTAAAGTGGAATATCGAAATAAAGTGTAACCAAAGTTTTCCAAGACTGCTGGAACCCTGAACAAACCAATGTAATTCTTTAATTAAATGAACAAATATAACATTACAAAAATATAGAATTAATTAATCAATAAATTACCTGACAGTGTAATAGTATTTATACATCTTTTTTAGTGTCTTCCTCCTCCTTAATTTCTAATATCTGTCCCTTTTCCCATATTCCTCTCAGATTAGATCTACAGCTGGAACCGCAACAGGTGACATCCGGTAGTCATGGAGACAACACAGTAGCTTCCTTAAATTATGGGCTCAAAGGGAGAGATGAAACAGTGAAAGGAAGAAGACAGACAGAAAGAAAGAAAGTGATCTACTGCAGATTGACTGTGGCGACATCTTAACTGACCCACAGGGCAAAGAATCAGAGAGATCTCAGCAGAAGTTCTCAAGTCTTATCTGAGCACAGCAGAGAGTGCATCAAAAGCTCATGCAGGGTACAAAAGTCTGATCTGGGGTCAGCGGGAGGAAATCTATCCTGTAGCACAGCGTCTGAACTCTTCCCACGTAATTAGATCGCTAGGGTTACTTGTCGTAATTTATAAAAGACACATATATGAGAAACTTGAGCTTTGAGGTGAAAACAGTGGGCCAGAGATCATCCTCTGATAAAAACAAATCCTTCTCATTCAATTTGACGCACTGACAGGTTTCTGTGCTAAAAAAAAAAGAGAACAGGTGCAAAAAGCTACTGAATCACCAGCTGTTGCCCATTCCTTGTGTTTAAAAGGATAGTTTACACACACACACGCGCACACACACACACACACACACACACACACACACTGTCATCAATTATGTCATCATTTATACATTCCAAAGTCCAAAAGAAGTAACATAAAAGGCGTACAAACGACTCAAGTCACTATATATACACTATAAGCATTTTATTTAAGTAGTCTGTTATATTGTTATAAAGATCTTAATGATTTACATTACAAGATTGTCAGGATCATCAAATGTTTTGCCCATGTAAAAGCAACTTCACCAAAATACATATTTTTTTGCGATAGGTTTAGCCCTAATAAAACTGGGTTTAGCCCTGGTGTTTTTTCCTCCTTGAGTATGAGCTCAATATTCTCTTATATCATATATGTATACAAAAGCCACAAAGTCTGATGTAGCAATCAAATATGATACTAAAAAAAACTTTTTAGATTAGATTTTGTCAATAAATGGTTCAATTAAAATAAAATTATATAAATATATATTTCAGACTCCTTGAACTGCCACCTTATCGTGGTGGAGGGGTTTGAGTACCCGAACGATCCTAGGAGCTATGTTGTCCGGCGCTATATTCCCCTGGTAGGGTCTCCCAAGGCAAACAGGTCCTAGGTGACGGGTCAGACTAAGAGCGGTTCATGAGCCCATTATGAAGCAAATAAAAACAAGGACCAAGATGTTGTCCGGGATGGCGCAGCCGGAGGCCCACCCTGGAGCCAGGCCTGGGCTTGGGACTCGCATGCGAGCACCTGGTGGCCGGGCCTCCCCCCATGGGCTCAGCCCGAAGGAGTGACATGGGGCCGCCCTCCCGTGTGCTCACCACCTGCAGGAGGGACCATAAGGGGCCGGTGCATAGTGGATCGGGCGGCAGCCAAAGGCGGGGGCCGCGACGACCCCATCTCTGGACACGGAAACTGGCTTTAGGGACGTGGAACATCACCTCGCTGGCGGGGAAGGAGCCTGAGATTGTGCTCGAGGTTGAGAGGTACAGACTAGAGATAGTCGGGATCACCTCCACGCACAGCTTGAGCTCTGGAACCACACTCCTTGAGAGAAGCTGGACTCTCTACCACTCTGGAGTTGCCCATGGTGAGAGGCGGCGGGCTGGTTTGGGTTTGCTTACAGCCCCCCAGCTCAGCCGCCATGTTGTTGGAGTTCACCCCGGTGAACGAGAGGGTTGCTTCCCTGCGCCTTTGGGTCGGGGACAGGTATCTCACTGTTGTGTGTGCCTACGGGCCGAACAGCAGTGCAGAGTACCCGGCCTCTTGGAGTCTCTGGTAGGGGTGCTGGAAAGTGCTCCGACTGGGGACTTCGTCGTTCTACTGGGGGACTTCAGCGCCCACGTGGGCAGCGACAGTGACACCTGGAGGAGCGTGATTGGGAGGAACGGCTCCCCTGATCTGAACCCGAGCGGTGTTCTGTTATTGGACTTCTGTGCTAGTTACAGCTTGTCCATAACGAACACCATGTTCAAGCATAAGGGTGTCCATCAGTGCACGTGGCACCGGGACACCCTAGGCCGGAGGTTGATGATCGACTTTGTGGTCGTTTCATCCCACCTCCGACCGTATGTCTTGGACATTCGGGTGAAGAGAGGGGCGGAGCTGTCAACTGATCACCACCTGGTGGTGAGTTGGATCCGATGGCGGGGGAGGAAGCTGGACAGACTCGGGAGACCCAAAAGTACTGTGAGAGTCTGTTGGGAACATTTAGCCGAGTCCCCTGAGACCTTTAACTCCCACCTCCAGCGGAGCTTCGACCGGATTCCGAGGAAGTCTGGAGATATTGCGTCCGAGTGGACCATATTCTCCACCTCCATTGTCGACGCGTCCGCGGAACCAAAGGCCGAGGGCTCGGAGGTGGACTCGTCCATCACCCAAGCTGAAGTCACCGAGGTAGTCAAAAAGCTCCTCGGTGGCAAGGCACCGGGGGTGGATGAGATCCGCCCTGAGTACCTCAAATCTCTGGATGTTGTGGGGCTGTCTTGGCTGACACGCCTCTGCAACATTGCGGGGCGGTCGGGGACAGTACCTCTGGGCTGGAAGACCGGGGTGGTGGTCCCTCTTTTTAAGAAGGGGGACCGGAGGGTGTGTTCCAACTACAGGGGGATCACACTTCTCAGCCTCCCCAGGAAAGTCTATGCCAGAGTACTGGAGTGGAGAATTCGGCTGATAGTAGAACCTCGGATTCAGGAGGAACAGTGCGGTTTTCGTACCGGTCGTGGAACACTGGATCAGTTCTATACTCTCTCCAGTGTCCTGGAGGGTTCATGGGAGTTCACCCAACCAATCCACATGTGCTTTGTGGATTTGGAGAAGGCATTCGACTGTGTGCCTCGTGGTGTCCTGCGGAGGGTAGTCGGAGTATGAGGTCCGGGGCCCTTTGCTAAGGGCTGTCCGGTCCCTGTACAACCGGAGCAGGAGCTTGGTTGAGCAAGTCAGACTTGTTCCCGGTGCATGTTGGACTCCGGCAGGGCTGCCCTTTGTCACCGTTCTGTTCATAATTTTTATGGACAGAATTTCTAGGCGCAGCCAGGGGCCGGAGGGTGTCCGGTTTGGGGACCACACGATTTCGTCTCTGCTTTTTGTGGATGATGTTGTCATGTTGGCCCCATCAGACCAGGACCTTCAGCATGCACTGGGGTGGTTTGCAGCCGAGTGTGAAGCAGCTGGGATGAGAAACAGCACCTCCAAGTCAGAGGCCATTGTTCTCAGTCGGAAAAGGGTAGCTTGCCCACTTCAGGTTGGTGGAGAGTTCCTGCCTCAAGTGGAGGAGTTCAAGTATCTTGGGGTCTTGTTCACGAGTGAGGGAAGGATGGAACGGGAGATTAACAGATGGATCTGTGCAGCTTCTGCAGTACTGCGGTATGCGGTCGATGTACCGGTCTGTCGTGGTGAAGAAGGAGCTGAGCTGCAAGGCGAAGCTCTCGATTTACCTGGACTCCTTCCCGGGGAGGTGTTCCGGGTGCGTCCCACCGGGAGGAGACCCCGGGGAAGACCTAGGACACGCTGGAGGGATTGTGTCTCTCGGCTGGCTTGGGAATGCCTCGGTATCCCCCCGGAAGAGCTGGAGGAAGTGTCTAGGGAGAGGGAAGTCTGGGCATCTCTGCTTAGACTGCTGCCCCCACGACCCGGCGCCGGATAAGCGTACCGTAAAACTTCAAATAATAGCCGAGTCCCAAATAGACACCTGTCTCTTTTACACGCCTGGTGTGGCTACAGGTTTGGATAAATAAAGGCCGGTCTCAAATAGAGGCCCTGTTTTTTAGTTTCGGGTTGTATTTAATCTTCTAAAACCAAATGGAGCAGATTGCGCACGCAAGAGAGCCCTGCACATCTGGGCGGGAGCTGTTAGCGCAAGCAAGGCAGGCAGAGTTAGCGGAGGCCGGAGAGGGAGAAGTGGAGGAGAGCGACGAGGAGGAGGAATTCCCCAATGAACTTGTAGTTGAGGATCGCGCACACCGTACGAGAAGCGCAGCGCCGCATCGCATCTATGACAACTCCAGGTATCGCACACCGGACGCGCACTTTGTCAGTTTATGGCCAGCAATATAGTTATGTTTAAGGATATTATGGAATTAAGATCATGTCTGTACTATGTTATGATTGTACTGTACAATTAAATAGAATCGTTGCTGCAGTCTGAATTCACTTTACCTCAGAGCGTCCGTTAACTGAATGAATTGAGAATATCACCTGAAAATCCGATAACATCAGCAATTTTCATTCAAGCAGGTGATTTCTGTAAATGAATGTAAAACTGAATGTATATTGCAGCACAGGGTGAAGTCAGTATATACATTAACGACGATTTGAGGCAATGTACACTCATAGAGAATAATGTGTTCGAATTTTAAAGACGTGGCGCTGCGCTTCTCGTCTGGTGTGCGACCCCCTTTAGACATACGGAAATGGCTAATTCTTACATTAACTGATTTGTTAAACACAGATATGATAACCTCCTACTGTCATGCTCATCTCAACACTAAATTAAAGGCCTGTCTCATATAGACGCCTGTCTCAAATACAAGCCGGTGCAGTTCGGCAATTTGGGAAAATAAAAGCCCGGGCTATTATTTGAAGTTTTACGGTAATAAGATGGATGGATGGATATTTAAGACTATTATTTTATATGTCAGGCTTTACAGGGTTAATTCTCATCAATAATACAACTCACCATATTTAATACATGCAAACCCAAATGAGATTTGAGAGAGATCTTCTCACACAAATCCATCATATAACTCCAGAAGATTTAGAATATAGAGCTCAAGTACTATTGAAACCACAGTAAATGAGGACTTAATTTTGATTTTGGGTGACTAGACTGCTGGGTGTGAGAGCAGCTTACGGAGTTCTTATCCAGATGATGAGCTTACTGCTGTATTTCTGACTCACTAGTGTGAAGAGCTCCTCCAAAACATGCAGTAAACAGCAGGGAGGAGAACATCAGCCAGAGCCAGTGATACAACAGGAGCCGCAGTGCATGCTGGGCCGACAGTGAAGAGCGAATCTCAGCTTGAATCTAAAGCCCAACAGGGGTTAAATTAAAAAGAGTATATTCTTAAAAAGTTGTGAACCTTCCCTCCCTTCATTAAACATGGAGAAACACCCATGGTTAAAAATATCACATCCTACAATAATGCTAGATCACCTACCTCCTTCTTGAAAACCTCTATTGCGCTCGTATACTTTAGCAAACAGGTATGAAGCAGCAAAACAGCCAGCAGAACTTTCCAGGAGGACGATCTTATGAGGAATGAGGTTATGTGTGCGAGTCCCACCTCTGAGGACACACTCGCACACATTCGTTTACATGTAGTTTTTCATTCTCAAAGATCTGATAGGGCCACTGTTGCCCCACACAGCATTCCAGTGATGTTTCTGTGCACACATTTACACACACTCATCTGTACACATACTCGAACACACACACACACACACACAACACTGTCATGTCTTGTCATGTCACAACAGAAACTAAATAAGTACTTTAGACGTATGTATTTGTGAGCTTATACAGTATATAGTAACTTAATGTTAATGTTGTTTGTCTATTTAGATTAGTCTGAAATTCTAAATCAGGGTGGGGTTGTAGATGCAGGAGGAAGTAATGATGGAGAACAGTAGAAAAAGAGCAGAATGGGCTGAGCCGCTCACAAACGCGCACACACACACTCTGAGCTGATGGCTGTCTCTTCCAGTGGATTAAAGGCCACATGTTTAATTGCTTGTTAACAAATGTTTACTGCGCCGTACTGAACTGCACCCATTTCCTGCCAAAAATAGGAGCAGAGATCCTGCCAGTCCTACAGCAGCTAACAGAGAGAGGAAGAGATGAAAATGTATGTGCATTTTACATACAGTTTAATAAAT